>NW_021633859.1:0-35137 GCF_004799145.2 Neltuma alba
TCAAAGTTTCCAGAATTCTATACGTAATTTCATATTGAATAGAATTGTGTGTATGATTACTCTATAAGGTTTCCAAATTCTATGATATTCTGAAAGGCATAATTCTGAACATTCCTATAACCTACTAGTTTTACGGCAAGCCGAAATACAGTAAACTAGAATGGAAGAAAAGAATGAAACAACAGAAAAAGATTTGAGGTGTGAAAAACCTCTCCTGTTCTAAGAAAAATCAACGCTAATTAACAGTTGATTAATAATAATTAAAAAGAAATCATGACGATTTTGTTCTCAAGCTAAAAGAAATATCTTTCTTCCATCAAACCAAACAAGACGTAGTTAGTCTTCAAATTAGTAGATCAGTTATCAGTCATTGTTAGAAATTTCAAAATAAAATAAATGAATTCCAAAAAGATATCCCTTGCTGCTAGCTAGCCATTTTGTCAATCACTACATTCTAAAATTTACTAACATAAATCTGCTTGGGTATATCTTCATATTAAAACAAGAAAAATGGTAAATGTGTCCAAACTTTTGTTTGATTCGGACTTGTTTAACTTTTGGGAAGGAATAATTCTAGGGTCTATGTACCTTTTAGCAAGTTGAATCTAAAGCCAAAAAAGAATAGCTTCTAATAGAAAGCTTCCTTTCCTCTCTACTCTCCAACAAAAATAAAAAATAAAAAATAAAACTACTCTTAATATATGAGGTCATGGACATGGTGGAAGGGGAAGATGCTATCAAGCCAATTGATGAGAAGAAAAACGGAGGCATCTTTTCTTCAACTAGGGGACATGGATGTGGCAATCCATCAAAGAAGAGCAGCATAACAATGCCCAAGAATGCTTCAGATTCTCTGGCCAAATGCCAAAATGTGAATGAGAAAACACATTTCATAAAGTCATCAAGAAAGAAGAACTCGCCTTATTAATGGAACAATGTGGCAAGTGGACAAGTTAACATGTAATTTATTTCTGACGTCTATTACGTACCCGATATGCAAAATATTATCTCAAGTTTGGGGCAGCTCTTGGGGAAAAAACTATGAGATAGAATTCATCTAAAATAAACAATTCAAGAAATAAATTATTTTTTATTGAACCCCAAAATGATCTTGCCAAATGTCAAAAGGCATGTGTTAATGAGGATTCTTGGCCCCGGCATTTGAGGTTTAACATATATAAACTTGGTGACTGAATTTTCTCTTAAAAAGAAGACTGTAAAGGCCTGCCTTCATCAGCCATCCTGATAAAATACATGAGGGGAATGTCCTTGGAAATCAGTCTAGTAAAATGTTCCAAAGATGTGTTCAATGATGCAGGATCAGCCACTGGAGTTTGTTCACACAGATATTTATGCACTGATACATTTAAATTCTCATGGCAAAAAATGGGTACTTCTACTCTTAATTTATGATTTTAGCTGTAGAATCATGTTCACAAGCTCAAGGTAGTTTAGAAAAGAAGAGGGGGTATGAAATTAGGGCCATGAGATAGATCTGATAGAAGCGGAGTCCACATCCAAAAGAATTCAAAAGCTGCTATGTGAGAGATAATATAGTATGTCGTCATCCTGTAACTATGCCAACGTCTTTGCAACAAAATGGAATAGCTGAAAAGAACAGAACAAGCCTTGAGTCTTGACATGGCGCAAAGCATATTGAAAAGCAAAAAGATGCCTAAGAGATCATGACCCGAAGCTGTATGTTATGAAGTATATCTATCCGATAGGGTTGTCTCCAAAAGCATCCCTAGGATGACACACTAATGGAATGATGGAATGGAAGAAAACTGAGTATGATGACAAAGAAACTAGTTTTCATTGCCTAAAAAGTGATATATCATTGTTAATTACAGATATTGAGTTCGATAAGGAAGGTAGATGGGATTGGAATCCTAAGGAAAATGAAGGCTATGATTCTCTCTCCCACCTTCAAAGAAAAAGTGATGACATTCTAAATTTATTGATATTTGAGATATTTCAGGGAAACATCAATGCATAGTAGGAAGCATTTGCGTAATTTTATAAAGGAAAATTGAAGTTATTGCACCATATGGTACTGATAAATATCATTTAAGAAAATGAGTTAAGAGTGATAAAAACTGAAGTTGATTTCTTGTTGGTGGAGAGTTAAACATTTTGAGCAAGAGAAAGTGAGAAAGTGGATTCAGGATGTCAGAAATCAAGTCATGTTAGGCTCTTTGGTGCCACGGCACAGAGCTAAGTGTGCCACGAAGCCAAGGCAGCAATGCCATGGCACTTGTCGGGCCCAAAAATGCATAGCTGAATTAAAAACACGAATGTGAGGGTTTTCTTGCTTTTAAGTCAAGGTTTTTCCGGATTTACTCATTATGGACTTGGAGGGTGGCTTGGAGGCTCAAATGGATGAAGATTAAGGCTTAGAAATGCAAAAGATCAGCAGCACGAATGGAAATTTGGCACCAACAATGTGTGTGTGAAAATTTAGGATGCTCCCCAGCCCAACAAAGGCTTATAGTCAGAGCCTCCAAACTTACCTACAGGCTGCCATTTTACAAGAGGAACATGAATGGAAACATTAAAAGATAAAAGGGGAAGAATATATATACCTGCAGTTCAAGAGATGGCTGGTGTGTGTGATTCGTCAAGATTAATATTTGAGTACAAGTTTCTCCTTTCGATCAACTGCCTCATGCTTCAAACAGAAAAAATGTTACGCATTATTGGTTCATCTTTTCAAGGCACATATAATACTTTTATACATATATCATCTATCTGAATTTGGAACTTTTTACCAGTGAAGCAGAATGATGTCAATGGCCTTCTTTAAGCTGATACAGTTGATTAGTTTAACAACTTGAACGGTCAACTTAAGAAATAAAAAACATGAATATTATATGTCGAACATGGGTAATATTGAAATGTGGGGTGCGAACCATGTGAGCGTGGGTATTTGTGGTATTTTCTGACTGACAGTTAGTGAGAGAAAGGGGGTATGTAACAAGGGTCTGGTCATTTATTGGAGAAGGGAATGGACAATCTGATGGGTGATTAGGAGATTTTACTTGGGGTATAGCCCACGACTTACACTACTCTCTGAAGAAGAGTTTTTATCATTAAATAATACTATTTCAGGAATTGTATTCCATCAATATGATCCCTACAGTTATTTTTGCTAACTTGAATTTCAAATGGACTGTTACAAGAAGATTATCTCAAACAACTTCAGGCCCTGAAAATAAGGTTTTGAGAATTAAAAATGAAATCACTAGTGCACCACAAGATAAAATAAAATCCTTATAAAACTTGAAAACAAGCAAGCACCATATACATGTAATGAAAATAGACATTTTTTAAAAAATTGACTCCCTAAAAGCCCACATAAACATGTTCTATATGTGAAAGTGAAAAAGAAGATATGTTACTTGTTCTTGCTGTAACATATCTTATAAATAGCACAGAATATATATCCTTATTGAGAACAGCTTTCCTTTCTGTGTTTTTGGCTGTATAATATTTGGTCATCTTTATTAAAATCCTAAGCTTGAACCTCGTGCAGTAAAATGCATCTTTCTGGGTTGCTCTCCAACAAAAAAGGCTGCAAATGCTACGATCATGATATTAAAGGCCTCTTTGTAAGCCCGATGTTAGCTTTCTTGAGGATACGCCATTTTACCCAAATCTTCAATTCAATAGGAGAGTGAGTAAATTTCAGACTTGGGAGAGTAAAGAACCCAATAGAGATCCCACTTTGGGTGCACCTTGTTCGATTGAACCACTTGAACCTAACTCAATTACACTTGATCCACCATCACCTAGATCTCCCTCCACTGTCACTAGGCCCTTCTCTTATCTCAGAACCGAAGAAAAATATGGGAACAATGAGATGCAGACCAACCACAAAGAAGAGAGTTGTCAATTACTCACGAAAGATGAAATCAAAAATAATATGCCATGTGTTTGAGGCACTAAGAGAGTCTGAACTAGGGGTAACTCCTGAAACTAAGGCAACAAGGGAATTAGAACCTACGACACCAAATGCAAAATTCAAAAATTTTAAGCCGGGAGGAGAAGGTTAATATAAAGCTGTTGCAGCATAACTCAATTTGTTGCAGCAAATTTTTTCAGGGAAGAAAGAACAGCATCATGCCGTGGCAAAACTGAAGAAAGGGAAGGAAGATGTCGTGGCATTTCCACAAAACAGGGTTTCCATTATGAACACGTTTTTAGGGTTTGAGAGCCTTTTTTTTTTTGGTCATTATTTGCCCTAGCAGCCATTAGGCGAAGAGAAGGAAGGGAGGGGGGGGGGGGGGAAGCGAAGCTTGGGATCTTGTAAGAATCAAATGCAGACATTGGTCCAACTAAGTTCTTCCACTCCATTTTTCTCTCCATTTGATGTATTTAATTGTGTTTTGTTGTTGTGTTAAAGCCACGTGTGGCAAATTCTCTCTAAATTTATATTAGCTACGAATTATATTCATGGATTGGAGTATATTTGAACCAATTATTTATTCTTAATATCAGTTTTGCTTGCTCAATCTTGTATTTATTTGTTTATTTGATGCTTGGCCAACATTAAATATGAATTAAGGGGATTAGGGTTTGCTTTAGCAAAAGAAAATCATACGTGAACTAATAGATTCGGTAATGGGGGATTAGAATTTTTTTTTAATTTGCTATTGGGATAGACATATACCTAATGGACCCCTATAATATCCTTATATATATAGAGATATAGATGAGAGAGAGAGAGAGGAAGAGAGAAAGTATTGAAATGTATTACCTCTTGAGTTTTAGGATGTTGTAGGATATGATATTAGGGTCATTTGATTAGGATACTATACATCCAATACCAAGGATAACCTTGATTGATTACTCTAATCTGGCGAAACTGTGGAAGAAATGAGAAAGAAAGAGAATAATTAATGCCAACACAATATCATTTGATTCTCTATGAGAAAAACCTTGACGTAGGGTTGGTAGTACAGGCTAACTGCGGGTTGTGGGTAGGATTAAGTGGTGTAGGTTAAAAAGACCCATATAATGATGGTTTGGCTTTTTAACTAACTCTAACCTATCACGGGGCCCGCCAATTATTTTTTTTAAAAAATTTCATTTTTAAATAGTTTTTCTTATACAATATGAACAAAATATGATGAAATTTTTATTTTCCTTCAAAATATTTGATTGAAAACATCAAATAAATGATGTAGATATTTTTTAATTTTTAGATAGGATATAAAATATAATTATAATAATTAACAAAATAGAAAAAAATTAAAAAAAATTTTAGCCAACCATAACCTACTATTTTGGCAGGTTTAACTTGCGGGTTTAACTTTATACTAGTTCTACCTTATTCTTGTAGTGACCAAATATGGGGTGTACATCAAGCTTTTTTGTTCCTGAGGGTTTGATCCTCCATCAAAACCCACAAGTATTCCAAGTTATAAGCTCTTGCTCATGTTTGTTGTTCTTAAGATGTGGCACCAAGCAAAAGGATAATTATCTTGGGATCCCTTATCTCACTGCATGTATATTATCTCTCTTATCATGTGATATTCTAAGAACTTCTTATATATGTTCTCTTCATTGTCTTGATTTTCCTCAATTTCCCTAATTCTCTTACCTATAGACCTGTTTTCATATGATTTTTCTAACAAATAAACACTACAATTAGTCTTTATTCTCTTGTCAATACTAAACCCACAAACTTGTGCTTGGCACTCGTTGATGACCTTCTAAATAATAAAACAGTGGTTGCACATGCAAATATTAATAAAATCAAAACTCATTTTGATGGATCTGCTGAAATGATATGAGGCTCGCTTTGTGCCTGGACTCATGAATATATTACTATCTATGGTTCTAAATATAAGAGTTAGTTAGAGATTTTTAATTTGGTTTTAAATATAAGACTCTAATTCACTTCACTCACCAACCTGGCTCTAATACCAATTGATGGATACCTAATCAGGATGAAGAACCCTACCCTAAAAGCTAGCTTTTGAAGTAGAAGAACCAACCCACTTAAATACCCCAGTGAGCATCTCATTCCACTCAATGTGGGACTTAGTTCATTCTAACACACATTATTAATAAGAGTATTTTAAAAAAAATAACACTAAACTAATATAAAAAACTAATTTAACTAATTTTCTTAATTTTCGTAAATTAATCATCCAGTTCTTATATTAAGGATCGGGGATAGCATTGAAAATGATGAGACTCTTGTTCTTGTTGCTTACATCAACTCTATTATATACAAGTCTTCTAGCAATTGCCGTGGCATGACAATAGGATGTCCATCAAATAGGTGTCAACTAATTGCCTTTCTCAATGATGATCTGAAAAAAAAGATATATATGCACCTAAACCCTAGGCATGTGCTCATCCTGCAAACACACGCATATATATGGTCTCTATTGTACTCTTTATTTGGTCTCTATTGACTAGCTAAACTTAGTTCTATATCAATGATCTCGGCTTCTCCTTCATCCTAATGAGTTTGCATAGCTAATCATAGAAATGTTCTAATGCTCTTATATGTCAATATATGATCATTATAGTAATATGATGAGGATTCAAAGGATCAAACATTTCCTCGGTCAAAATTTTGAAATAAATGGTCTCGGCAATTTGAGCTACTTCTTTGGGCTTTTATAGTATTCTCTTCAGATAATGGCATCGCTCTCTCTCTCTACATATATTTTTGGTTATGTTTAACTCCCCTCTCTCTACATATATCTTTGGTTATATATAACTCTAATTTAGTATAGCCAATCGAGATAACTCCTATTAAACTTTATTTTGAGTTCACATAATGAGGGATCTTGTTAGAATACCTTCTACTTTATCATTAATAAATAGGAAGTCTGATCTCATCTATTTCATGGTACCTTGTCAAAATATTGCCTATGTAGCCGCAGAGTGGGGATTTAAAGGTGGAAAAATACTTTTCATTCATATTTTATTGTTTTGTACAATCAAAACAAGATTTATAGATTAAAGAGCAACACTTAAGTTGTAATCAATCTGATTGGACCAAATTCTTCTATGTTGTTCATATCATTTTAAGGGTTTTAATTTTGAGTTATTGGCTCTTTTGCATGGAATTGTACATGATTTGAATTAAGAGTGCTTGCATGAAATTAAAATTAATTTGGGGTTAAATTGTCATGATTAGTTATTAATTGTATTCAATTGATTTCTAGGACAATTGATGCTTTCAATAGTTGGTTTTCATTGTAGCACATTGAAGCATTAGAGCCATGATTGAGACCAGAGGATTACATAAGAGCCAAGTGTAGTGGTTTTGGAATCTTCATCGCAGCCAAGAAAATTTGTGTTGCGACCCAAGTGTTAAAATGTGCATGAGTGCCCATTTTGGAATCTTCACCGCAGCGAAAGAAATGTTGTACCATGGCAAAGTCCTCACAGTAGCAAATCAAATTCAGATCCAGAGCACAAAATAGAGCATCCACTCACTTGATCCAACCCAGTTCCAGCCTTTAAATATTCAAAAACCCTATTTTCGAGATATCACTGTTCTCTCATCACACCTCTCATTCATTCCATCTCTTATCTCTTCCTGACTTCTTCCCCATCCATTTTCTTTACTTTTTCTTTATCCTATTCCATCTTAAGCGACTTCCTACTACTATGGTCGACGGTTGTACTTTGATTGGAGCTGCTGTTGAAGCTATGGAGAGCTAAGGTTCCATCCTCTTAAAGATGGGAGATTGTGCTTGAGTTCTAGTTTTCCTTAGGGAGTTCTTTCATTTTTATCCTGGGCTTAGCTATATGTTATGATTTTCTAGGTCTTAGGAATAATAATTTGTAGTTAAACTCTTTGATTATGATTGTAATCATTGTTGGATGATTAATTTGTGTTTTGGATTGGTTAATGAGGATTTTGTACTCTTTAATATATGTGATTACATATATGTTCAATTATAGTTATATCAATTTTTTTTGTAATTGGTGTGATCATATTGAACCTAATGCATTAACTAATCACAAGCACACACTAAGAGGAGTTAATAATGTCTCAAGGATTGGATTCAAGATTTAAGACATTAAACTCAAGAAGCTTAGTGAAAACAAACTCCCATTATCTTTTTTGAACAATTATTGCACTGTTTTGTTTCCAAGATTCTTACTATCATCCATTTCTATTCCACTATCATTTTATCAAAAATAACAAAAACAGTAGTTTAGGTTATTTTCATTGCATATAATTTGTTATAGTTCCATTTGATTTTCAAAACCCAAACTCTTTTCATAACATTGCATGTCATTTAGTCTAACTTAGGTTATTAACAAAGGCTCCTTAAAGTGAAACAACACGAGATTACACTATATTGCATCGCTTGGTTAATTTGTTGATTGAGAACCCCAAGACGTACAACAAAGGTCTCCCTTACAATCCCTAAAATATCGCCACCTTTATTCTGATGACAAGAAATCAATACTTAAGCAAATAGTTATTTTTGCTCACATATAGGGATTTGACATTTTTTTTTCTCAAGTTGAATCATATACTTAGTTAAAGCTGAGGTAGTAGAAATGAGGATATTGAGATGGATGTGTGATCACACAAAAACAGATAAGGTTCGAAATGAAAATATCAGAGCAAGAGGTGTGGTGCCTATCAAAGAGAAAATGGTTGAGAAGAGCTGATCAAATAGTTTGGAGTCCTATATAAAAGGACTGAGGAAAATCGAGGAGAACACTCAATGAGGTCATTAAACGAGACCTTCTGGTCAACAACATATTTAAAGACTTGGTTGTTGATAGAGCACATTGGTATCATGTGATTCAAATAATTGACCCCACCTAGTAGGATCAGGTTTGTTGTTGTTGTTGTTGTTGCTGAATCATGGATACTTACTATCCCCAACTTTCTAAACTCCAGCCATTATTCAAATGTTAAGATTTTACGTTTGGTTTGATTTTGTTTCCCTTTTGGCTAATTACAAAGCTAGGAGCTAGTCCTCCCTTCTTTTATTAACACACCGAAGTATCTTGAGAAAATTTTTACTGCCACAAGATTGTTGGGGGAAAAAATTATTAAATCAGTGAAGGCGGATTGCTATAAACTATGAAAAGGAAACAGAATTCTTGTTACGTAGCTTGTGAATGGATTAACTGAGGCTAATAGATCACAGAACGAAATTAAAAAAAAAAAACATCTATTTGGTTTTTGGCCTTAGAGATTGAAAGAGTTATGTAAATCGTTTAATTTTGGGGAAAGTGTC
The DNA here is from genome assembly GCF_004799145.2 of Neltuma alba. NCBI lineage: Eukaryota > Viridiplantae > Streptophyta > Magnoliopsida > Fabales > Fabaceae > Neltuma > Neltuma alba. Next base: position 9,237 of record NW_021633859.1, read on the forward strand.
TCGCATGTTCGACCTAAAATTAGTTTACGTCCTCAATCATGTAAGGGATCGGTCAATCTCCTATGTGACATGTTTGATCAATCTCATAGATATTTCACGCACCATTTAAACAATTCATAATTCAATTTGTTTTTTGAAATTATGTCATCCAGTTCCTAATAATCCCATCTCGCTATGAAAATTGCGCTAAGATACAAGTGAAGACCTTTAAAACGAGAAAATGTTCTTCATTTTTCACTTTCACAATCAATAAAATGTAGATGAAAAATATATGACAAAGGCCAATGATGGCATAACTAATTGATTATAAATATCAAGGGGTTGAATGATATAGTATTAATTAAATTAGTTGTGGAGCTATTACCCAAAAAAAAAAAGGTGTGGACCATTTTTTATATAAAGTTTGAAGTGATGAGTCGCACAAAGTTTATACTTACAAATATTGGTGATGCATGCGGCAAACTACTCTTTTAGCCAGGTTATAATTATATGAAGAAATACAAGCATTTATCCTATATTTTTATAAATTCTATTTGATAAATTAGAGGGTTAATATTATTATTGATTCTTCTAATTTGATCGAATTTTGGTTTTAGTTCTTTAGTATCGAATCATTATTTTTGGTCCTTAAAGTTTCATAATGACTTGGTATGTGTATAAGTATAGACATCAAAATCAAAACTCACTAATAGTGTAGGGACCATTCATTAAATTCAAGACCAAAAAAGAATTATACCACTATAGAAACCAAAACTAACGATTTGAAATTACAGGAACTAGTGTCAAAATTAATCAAATTATAAGGACTAAGAGTGATATTAATCCTAAATTAAAACTGTTTATCGTATACACACATACTGTTTAATGGGAAGTCATATTTTAGAGGCCAACAAAGTGAGTTTGAGTATCAAATTAGACGTATTTCGTACAACTATCTAATTATCCAAATAGCTGGCTAATCTAGATTTGAACATGTAGTACGTTCAATTATAAACATGTTTATTTATGTAAGATCATAATTTAATGATTTGATATTATTTATGCAATTTTCAAGTTCAAGAATATAGGCAATCAGTTCTATATTTATTTATTTACGGATGACTTTTTGCTCGCTAGGGGAAATTATCTTTAAACTGAAATATTTAGATTAATTTGAATCTCAATGTTAGCTAAAAGAAAGGATACAAGTCTCTATATTTAGTGATGAACATATGATGATGGGTAATAGAACTCGTTTAGACTGAATCAATTCATGCTAGGCTCATTCAAAACCATCATAAAATTTTCTTGATCCTAATTCCTATAAACAAATAAAGGAGCTACCTTATCTTGACTTTGAACTCCCCCAATCAAACTCCCTTATATTTTGAATCAATTTGCCTCATTTATTCAATGATTCAAGCATTCCCCCGTTTACATTTCTACATGTTAATACCAATTACTAAATATCTCGTGTAATTTGACGGCCTTAATTAAACCAATTTTTTTGCTCAAAATCTAGCACTTGTCAAGTATCATCTCTTACTACTCCCACACTTTAATTCGGCCTAGAATCCTCTTTAATTTGAAATGTTTTGGTGTAACTAATCAGCTAAAAGAATTTATGTACTGCCAGTTTAGCTCAAGGCACATATAATGATGAAGAATTCTTACGGAACAGTTGGTATATATTTTAAATTAAGCAAATTAAAGAGTATTAAAGTCAATTATATTGCAGCTTCGTGAAACCCAGGTTCTAGGTTAAGTTGAGCAGTTTAGAGACATCCTATATGAAATCTCTCACTCTATCAAAACGGAAGCAGGATATGAATATTCACACATGTAGGAGATTTTATATATATATATATATATATATGTAGAGAGAGAGTATGAATTATAATTAAATTCGTATGAAATGATTCTCAAAATTGGAAAATATAAATGTGAGAGAGAGAGAGAGAGAGAGAGAGAGAGAGAGATACCTTGTACTAGAGTAATCAAAGAGTTTGCCAGAAGCTGAAAATACTAAAAGTGCAATCTCAGCATCGCAGAGAGTTGAAAGCTCCATGGCCTTCTTGAATAGACCTTTTCTTCTCTTTGAGAAAGCCACCTGCCTCGCAGCGGCGTTCTCGATCTTCTTTATTTCTATCTTCCTTCTCGTCATTTTATGAATCAATCCCTACTTCAAGCTCATCATCATCAGATTTCAATCAGAGAAAGAAAATGAAGGAAAGTTTCGGTACGGTGTTGCAAAAAACCTTGAAATAGATCAGCAGATCAAAGGAAACAGAAGATGATGAACAAGATATGTTTAATTTGCAGAGAAGAAGAAGAAGAAGAAGAAGAAAGAAGAGTTCTTCGAATCTGAAAAGTGACGAATGAAATGAAATAAAAATGAAAAAGGGAAGACTGAGAGGAAATTAACCTGGAGATACACAGACTTGCTTCTCAAATTTTCTTGGATCTCTCTTTCTTTCCCTTATCTTCACCTTCTCTTTCTTGAGAGAATTCTCTGCAGTTTTAAGTCCACATTGACTTTTTAGATGGCCACAAAATTAAAATAGTCTTCGTCAACAAATATTTATTTTCCAACGTGGCATCAATTCAATTAAGTGCTCCTTGCTCAGGTCTAAAAAATAAAGTTTGGTGGTCCTTTCCCTGCACCGGTTGCCTTCGTTTTGTTCTTTTCCTTCCTGCTTTGTCAGTTTCTTTTGGTGTTTGTAAGCTTTTGCTTGATTTTGAAATAAAAATATCGTACTATTCAGCTAAAAAAAAAATACATACATGTATGTATATTAAATATGGGAAAAAAGTAATTTATGGGTATGTTATAGCTCCATTAATTAAGTATGAAAGACAGAATTGAATGAAAAATAGAATAAAATTTTTTTATAAATAAAAAATTCTGTGTCCTCAAGTTTTTAAGTTTGAATATTATTAATTAACAAACATAATACTACGTACATGGGTATAGTAACATTCAGTACTCTAATTTTAATTTTTTTTATGTATATCCAATCTTTTAATTTTATTTTTAGTGCATCAGCACTTTACAAATTAGTGTGTTGGGAATGTAACTAAAAAGATAATATCGAAATGGTCTATTATGAAAATAAGATGGATGCAGCATAAAAAAATATCAGGATACTTGGCACATTTTTAGCCATATATGTTTTATAAAAACGTGAACTTTTAAGGGAAAATGACATTTCTGTCGCATATAATGTAAAAGTTCACAAATTTTAATGTTGAATATCAAGTAATTTATGGCTATGCTGTAGCTCCATTAACTAAGTACGAAAGACAGAATTGAATGAAAAAATAGAATTAAAAAAAATTTATAAACAAAAAATTCTGTGTCCTTAAATTTTTAAATTTGAATATTATTAATTAACAAACATAATACTACATGGGTATAGTAAGATTCAGTACTCTAATTTTAATTCTTTTTTTTTTTGTATATCCAATCTTTTAATTTTATTTTTAGTGCATCAGCACTTTACAGATTAGGGTGTTGGGAATGTAACTAAAAACATAATATCGAAATGGTCTATTATGAAAATAAGATGGATGCCACATACAACAATATCAGGATGCTTGGCACATTTTTAGCCATATATATACATATATATGTTTTATAAAACGTGACCTTTTAAGGGAAAATGACAGTTTTGTCGCGTATAATGGAAATTTTCACAAATTTTAATGTTGAATATCAGAAGATAATATAGTGATGGCGACGTGTCGGTGCAAATAGGATAAGCCAAAGAAAAGTGTGATGGCTACATCAGCGATTGTGGTTCGCCTTTTACAGGCGAACGTACACTTGAATTATGTACGCACTTAAAGGAAGTTTGATCATTCAAAAGAGAGAAATTTAGAGAAAACCGAGGGAAAAAAATTCGAATTCAAGACTGTATTGACAAGAAGAATCTAAATCAACTAGTAGCATAGTTTCAATACTTTTTGTGTATAAAAATTTACCATGTTTTTCCCCAACATTTTTAATGGGAAACTTTTCCCCAATTTTTCTTAAAAATTAAAGTAAAATATGCTCATAAATACCTTCTAAAAAAAACTAATTATCCAATGGTTCTTGAATTTATTGTTACATGCTTTCATGCGTTGAAGAATTGCCGGTATCTTGAAGGAACCCCATAGCTTTTCTAAATCTTAGGTACTATTAGACAATTAATTCTCTAAATTGATATTTGGGGCAATTTTTCAAAAATAATTTAATTTAGGGACGAAAAGTCTTTTTGAGTTTGAAATTCTTTTTCTTAATTATATTTCATTTCCCTCTATTCTAGATTTCTACCTTGCAAACAAACAAGTCATCATTAAATCCGTTTCAATTATTATTATTAATTATTGAAAATGCATATATATATTTCATGTTTTGTATGGCATCATAAATGTTTAAACTCTAAATTTCTTTCTTTTATTTTTGCCATACTAAATTCCTATCTATACTCCATCTACTTTTCCTACTTAATTAATCTCACATACCCATCAGCTCATATTCTGATTCTTATTTGTTTTTATAATTTATTTTTATTATTGATAACAAATATAAAGTATTTATACAAACACTTAATCTCTTTATACGTTTTTCTTATATTTGCTTACATAAAATGTAAATAAATTATAACATATAAATAGTTTGATATATTGTAGTTAATCTTAATGATAACGATAATATAGTTTCGTAAAATATAAGTACAACATTGTAAATATTTATTTACCCACGATATGTGTTATGATTTTGAAAGAGCTTGGGGACATATATAGGTGTGCCTTTTATTGCGAGGTCCCACTGGTGAATGACTTTAGTGAGCTCTCTCGTACACATAACTTTGCTTGCTAGGGGAAAAAGTCGGTGGCCAATTCAATATGTCATTCTAGATCTCTCGTACTAATCTTATCCTAATTTTTGCTTTCACTTTAAATGAATCCAAAAGCATTTATGCATGAGAGAATTGGAATAAAGTTTTTATTAAAAAAAATAATTATCAGTAAGTTTCAATATCATTTCTTACATTACAATTTGTTATTATAAACTGCTCCATTATTGCGGAGATTGTTTAGTAATTATATTCTTTTTCTTTGATTTCATAACTACTCTCCTTTATTTAATTAATGGTTCACTACTTTACAAAAGTTCTGCTCACAAAAATGTTAGAAAACAATTCTTTTTAGGCAAAAAGTGTACTTTATTGGCACTTCATTGTGGACTGCTCAATAGTGTTAGATTAGTGTGCAAAATATCATATGATGATAATTTGTTTACGGTATTCAACGCAGAGAAGAAGTAAATGAACACGTTATGTTTCTTTGCCTAGATATTTTCACAAAACAAGTGCCTAATTGAATGAGATACATTTGTTTTTTTAAAAAAAAAAAATTTTAGAGGGTGTTTGCCTAACTCTAAAAATACTTTTAAAAAGTACTTTTTCGTAAATCGATATAAACTCTTTTACATATTTACTTTGTATACTGTAAAAGTACTTTTAAAACTATAATTTTATATCTACCCAAACACTCGCTTAATACCGTAATATATGATTGGATCATATTTGAATATTTTCACAACTAACTAGAAGTAGCTCTTTCAAGGACATATTCTGTATGTAGATAGATTCGAATTCAAGATCTCATGCTTGAAGGAATAAAACTTTTTACTAGGATCAACGCTTGTTGATGTGAGAAAATATATGTTTAGAAAATAGAACCCCTAAGGAAGACATTAATAACTATTTATTGTGAATAGAGAAATTTTGAATTGAAAATATTAAATTATAGGTACCTCCATTTTAAATTTTTAATAAAATGTGGAAAAATTTTTTAAAAAACGGAGAGAAAAGAAATTACACAAGATAGTGAAACAAATTGAAATTGCCAAAGATTTAAAATTTTTAAATTAACCTTGAGGACTGCCGTATTATTTACTTATTTACAAGTTATCAATGATATAACTTTACATATTTTTTCAGATATATTAAACTAAAATTTAATATAATACCGCCTAAGAAAATGTTTTTTTGACCAGCACCGCTTAAGATGTTAATAATAACAAATGATTGCATCAATAATAAAAATCCAAAAAAAATTGCAGGGAAAAATATCAAACCTATTGGTTTAATTAAATTTTGAGGCTTCTTTAACAAATTATTATTATTACCTCTAGTTCTTAATATAAGAACCAATTAGAGATTTAATTTGATCCTAAATATAAGATCTCAATCCATTTTATCTCCCTAAATTTGTAATTTATTTTTTAAAGTATCTCTATCAATTACACTTATTAATTTATTTTTATTTAAAAATAGTCATGATTAAAAATAGTATTTTAGAAAAATCAGTTCATATTTGTGACAAATAACTAACTTAATTAATTTTCTTAATCTACTCAAATTAATTAACTAACTTTTATATTAAGGACATGAAGTAATATTAAATAAATTGAAGACATCTTATTATTATATAATACAAAATTAAAAGACGAATCAATTCCAAATTATTGAAAATGGAAATTTTATTTGAAAAATAAAAAATTAATGTTATATAATAAAAACGTCATGAAAAATTAAATTTAAAATTTTGAATTAAACATTAAAAAAATACCTTGAGTAATTAATAAAGGGAAAACCATGTTGGAGGTACCTATATTTTTTTAATTTTCAATTTGGTACCTATGTGTTTTTTGTTCTTAACTAAATCTTTATTTTTCCTCTATTAACATCATTAATCCTTATGTAGAGACTAAAATATCAATAGAACAAAGTTATAAGAGCTAATGTTGTTAAAAAGATAAAATTAAATGTTTAATTAAAGGGAAAAAAACACATAGGTACCAAATTAAAAATTAAGAAAGTATAGGTATCTTCAATATGGTTTTCTCATTAATAAATTAAGAATAAATTTTAAGATGTCGAAAGAAATGAAGCAAAAAATTTAAATATATTTTACGAGAAATTACCTCGGGTCAGTTCATCCTGACGACTAATTTAACCGTTTCCGCAGTTGCTTATGGGGGGAAAAAAAAATAAATCACGAAGAAAAGGCTAAGAGGTCTTCCGTACGTTGTCAGCGACAATTTCCAAATTTATAATGATTGTTCAAATTTAGCAAGGTCACCGACGTAACCAATCAGCACGCAGTCATACCAGCTTGTTATTAATAGCATCCTAGTCATCAAGCACGTCATCACCCACATCACATAGACACATCCCTCGCCACCCAAAAACCACTAGTCACCAGTCACATCATGAATCCACATCATCAACTGAGGGTTGCATCACATGCCACATCACTAGTGGTGAGCAAAATTAAACAAAACCGAAAACCGAACCAAACACGGTTTGAATTTTTTGATTCGGTTAATTAGGTTTTCGGTTTTTGTTCGGTTTTTACTTTAAAAAATATTTGTTTTCAGTGTTTTGTTTGATTAGGAAAAAAATTCAATTTTAACTAAAAAACCGAATAATAAAATAAAGTTAGGCTATTATTGTCTATTGAGTCTAAGTCCAAATATCTAATCATTCCATCTTTAAAAAAAATGAAGCCTACCTTTAAAAAAAAAAGCGCTCAAGCCCATAAAGAGAAAAGCCCTACACTCTGCTATCATTTCTCTTGTGTTGCTGTCATCACATCCTATCCCCTGAAGCATCTTGCATCAATCTTTCAACTGCTCTTAAACTCTAGCTTTAGCTTTCACCTTTGGTGCTTTTAGCCTCCATCTTCAAATCACAACTCCACACTTGATGTCTCCTACTTGCCATCCTTACTCTCTAGTCTTCAATGATCGACCCAGACCCAATCTCCCCTTTTTCCCTTCTCCCTCCCTTATAATATCTACTTGTAGGCTCTTTGCTATTAAATTTATAACTTGTATTTTGATTCCGCTTAGCCTCTTCCTCTTCCTCTTCATATTTTCCAGTTTATCCATCTTGTTGCCTCTATTTGTTGCTCTCTGTTCATTAATTTATAACTTGTATTATAATTGCTCTTAGCCTCTCTAAACCATCATTGCATTGCATTTTTGCTAAATAACCTAACAAACTATCTAACCGAACCCATTTACTTTGGTTTCAATTTGGTGCTGGAAATATAAACTATTCGGTTATTTGGTTAATTCGAACTGAATAACTGAATACTTACCCCTACACATGACCATACACGTTAGCAAAGTTGTCACCTCATCATCTGAGTTATCAACCAAATCACACAAATACGTGACATATGCGTCAATTGCTATGTCAAGTCATCATTTGAGTTATCAACCACTTTGCACAACCATGACATTGACTGTGCCATTTCACCGTCCTATTATTTGTCATATTGCCACATGGATGAGCTAATAGGTCAAGACATCATCTAACTCACCAACGACATCATCATGCACATTAGCTAAGTTGCTAAGCCATCACCTGAGTCATCAGCCACATCACATGTTCCTTGAATGAGTTGTGTCACGATCCTTGCCGTCTGTCACACCGATCAGCTAATGGCCAAGTCATCCCCCACACTGTACGTCCATGTCATTTGAAGGACAAGTCATTTGCTCTGTCAATAGCCACATTGGTTGCGGTGTCATATTGGGGGCCTAGTCTTTGTTTGTTTTTTTTTTTTGCTAAAGCATAAGCATTTTTCTATTAGAAGCAATTCTATTCAAAGTACTATCAAGTACTAAATGTGAGTACCTCTCCCAGTAAAAATTGGAGCCTTGATTTGCCATATTATGAATCCGCTAGACCCAACCCCCTTGGTGGCCTAGTCATCTATTAAGTAAGCAGCAGAACAACCATCCATGGCATGGAGGATGCATTGTGAATATGCAATGATGTGATGGGCTGAATCCATCAACAAGCATTCGTTAATGGGCCTATGGGTGGCCCAAACAACTGCCATTCCAACAGGCTTCCATTTGACGTGGCGCCATTTCGCCATTTGACAATGCTTTTATATCCTTATCAATCTTCAACCCGCGACTTTTGCTTTCAATTTTATTTTATTCTTTTATTTTTTATATTCAAATTCAAGCCCTCAAATTTATTTTCTCCTCAATTAATAATTGATCTTGAAAAATGAAAATACATGTCCTCTAGTATGATTAGATTAAAATATTATCCAAAAATAAAATAATATGAATTAATATGGACCCTAAACAACTTTTTCAAGGTTAAATAGACAAAAAAAATGAAGATCGTCCAAAAAAATTAAGACTGACAAAAAATTAAGAGACAAAAATTAGAAAGCTTAAATAGTTAAGACATCAAAATACATTTTAACCTAAAATAAATAATTTCTGCGGTTGATTAAATTAGCAGGTAGTAGAACAAGTTCAGTTAGAAGTTAGAACCAGAAACTAATATTTTTTTTTTTAATTTTTCATGAGGGAAAAAACTGAAAATTATTTAGACTTGAAGAAATAAATATAGATGCTTTCATAACTAATAACTTTATTATATTTGTTATTGGGTCGATCATTTAATACAAAATATATTTATTTAACATGTTTTAAATTTTAATTTTAATTTATATATCTATTACAGTTTTATATGAAACCTAAAACTGAAAATAGAGATAAATTATATATATTATATATAATTCTTCTGCTCGTTGGCCACCAAAGCGTGTACATTTTCATTTTTTTTTTTTTAACGAATGAAAAATTTTCTACTACAGATAAAATCATCAATATCATCAAGGGGTCAGTGAAATTAGTCCATATGGAAAAGAATAGCCACATAAGCATGTGTTCTCATAATAGCAGGGAGATATGCCAGAAAAATTGAGTTAGAGGGTAATAGAGCACTTTCTAAAAGAAGTGAATAGTTCTTATTATAAGTTATCAATTGAAGTATTAATTACATTTTTTAAATGTTGTCCGTATTTAAAGTTTGACACAATTCATGGTTTTAAATGAGTGTAAATTTAATTTTTTTTCTCAATTATCAAATAAATTTAACGATTTAACTACTTTTAATTGGTTCCGATAAGGTGATTAGAAGTGCCATATAATAGATCAAATCAGACAGTACTAATTATTGTAAAGAGAAGTCAACTTATGTGGTACATCAACATTTGATTGGATGGATTACTATTATTGTATTCCTCCGGTTTTAAATATAAAACCTATTTTATAATATAAATTACATTATAAAATGAGTCTTAATAAATAAACAGTACAAAACAGCATAATTTAAGTTGAAACAACGACGCAGGTATGCTTGCATGCACATGCATTTATATATAATTATTGAAGGACGATTATTTATAATCACTCGTCCAATAATGGGCGTCCTCTTTCAGATATTTTAATTTTACTCAAGTAAAGAGTAACCTGCAAATTCAATGAATAAAATAACTAATCAAGAAAGAAAGTGATAACTAATTTTAGCTTGTCTGGGATTCGCATATATAGAACGATTAATAAATTCAAACACGTGGATATGATTACTGATTATTCTTGTAGTTTTTTTTTTCCTTTTTATCATGTCCTTATATTCGTTGTTGTAGATTCTGTTTATGTGACTGATAAAAAAAGGGAAAAAAATACATAGGCTTCATTAAAAATAAAGTGAAATTATAAGAACATGATTAAAAATTAGATAAAGTTGTAAGGACCTGATAAAAAGTAACGGATTAGAAATCATGTCAAACTGTAAAAACTTGCAAATTAATTTTAAAAAAAAAACATACATAGTAATTTTGAGGGATTGAAATTGGAATAATTACTCTAAAATAAAAGTGGAAATTAGGCCTCCAAGTATGTCCAATCAATTGAAAACAGATTGAGTGAAAAAGCTCTCTTTTATGGACTTGTTTCGTACAAAATGGGAATGAGAAGGCTCTTTTCCCCAAACATAGGAAACTTTCTTTCCAATAAATCACTTTGCTATCAATTAACCACAATAAAAATATATAATTTCTCTCATAATTTTTTTTTCTTTTTAAAATAATTTCTCCATGTACTAAGGGACCTTAAAAGGAGGTTACAGAACTTACCTCGTTGTGAGAGAGGTGGACAATGATTGGTCTTGATCCTGCTCAAGCCTTTGAACCTATTAATACACAGTTTCATTTCACATATCTTGATACAAAACCCACATAACCTCCGAGAAGACAAGAATCTGAAACCGGTTATACCTGTTCTAATCTCTGGCTTTCTTCCAAGAGTTTGATTTGCTGGATTGGCATTAAATTTTAAAGATATGGAAAATTAGCCATTATGATGATGAATTACACGCAGAAATTAATTAACATGAGAATTATTAATGACAATAATTTGAAAATTAAACCTGATTTAGTCTCTGGTTTTCTTCCATGAGTCTGGCTTCCTTCATTGATATCAAAAATAGACACGTTATTGAAAAATGTGGGTGATGTATATGAAGACACATGATATAAACTTACATCGTTCCAATAAACAGCAATAACAGCAAACACTATCCGATTAAAAGGGATCAACTAAATGAATCGCACGGTGCTCTTCTACTCTATCAACAAATCAATTTTTTTTGGATAAAGTGTTAACCAAAAAATTCTGTTCAATAACTCCACGTTTTTTTTGTTCTTCCTCTGCTCCTCTTGAAAAACATTGTTCCAATGAAGAAGGAAATTGCGTTAAGCAAAAAATGTAATATTGATCCATTAAACCTTATATTGGAAAGTTCAAGATACCGGAATGGAACCTACAAGTATCCTGTATTTTAATATCAACTGTAATATAATACTACATCTAATACTTAATATAAGAGCTATATAGCTAATTTGAAAATATTAAAAAAATTATTTAAGTTAGTTATTTATCACAAATGTGTGTTGGTCTCCCTAGATTATCTTCTTCAATCATATGCATGGGATAATTAAATTAATATCTTATATTTAAGACCAAATCGAATCACTCAACTACTTCTCATGTCAAGTATCAGAGGACGTATAATGTAACATTCAATTCCATAAATTCGTATTTCCATATAGATTTTATGGAAATTAAGGACTTATATTTTATACATGATTTGAGAATGACTTCCATGAAAATTAAGATATGTGTTCTTCTAACTTAGGATGCATACTGTTAACTTCTAGATTTTCATGTCATTTTAATACATTTTTCTCAAACTTTTGATACTTTTTGGTGCATTTGTACATTTATTGAATACTCAAAGATAGGAAAATGTGCATAATGTTTTTGGGCTCCATATTATTGTTTAATTGTGTATATTTTGGTTTTAATCCTTGTTGTCTGTGAGCTCATGGAATTACTCTTCTGCAAGGTATATTTTGATCCAAGAATTGAATGTCAAGCCATCTTTGAAGCCTATCGAAGCAATAGAGATCAAAGAAGAATCATTAGAGGTTAAAGCATAGGTGGAAATCCTTATTTAAGGTATAGGAACTTAATTTTTCAGAAGCAAAGTGGGCTGCAAGACACTCTGACCTGGCTGCAACCCAACTAAAACAAAGGCAAACTCAGCTACAATGTACTCACTGACAGGAAAGTGCACGAGTCAACTAAGTCTGAAAATTCTAGGTTTTAAGGCCACCATTCTTCATTTTTGGGTAGTTCTTGGGAGCATTTGGCAGTGCTGGGGCTGGCTTCTTGGAGGAGATTGAGCTAGAGTTAGAGCTTTGAAGAGATTTGAGCTTTTTTCCTTGGTTTTTCCTCTCCATCTTGCTTTCTCTACTCTTGTTCTATATTGTGCAGATGTATAAATATATTCTCATGGATTAAGTATGCATGTGTGGCTAAATACTTTAATTCTAGGATTGTTTTGAAATCATTTATGGATTAAGTGCTCATTTTCCTTTATATTTGTGATCAATGATGGGATTATGTTGATTTTACTCTATGCTTAGTGTTTCTTGTTGATTGGCCACCAATAAAATTGTTGGGTTTACTTAATTGATGCTTGAGAGAGCTAGGTTGGGGGTAGAACTTGGGTTAAACATGTGAGAACTTGAAATTGACAAGTTAAATGGATGGTTTTGTTAATGAAATAGAGATATATTCATTAACCTCACATATAGTCATATAGGGTTTGCAATGAAAATTAGGATTTAATCAATTAATTAAGAATTACTGAATTAATTGAATAAACACCTATTTGGAAACTTGAGAGAGCACTTATAAGTAATTTAGTGTCCTTGACTAGCATAACCTATGATTAAGAAGCAAGTATAATAAGGGGTTTGACCGAGTACTTTTGAAATACAAGAGGGATAAATAACCCTAGGTCCCTTTGAATCCTTGGAGTTGAAAAATCACGTTTTCTTTTATGGAAAAAAAATCACTTTTTCTTTTTGATAATTTCTAATTTTAAAAATATTTTCTTTTACCCTTGATATTTGTGTTACTCAAATTAGGCAGAAGTGTGATAATCAATAATACTTCATCAGTTTTAAAACCAAATCATCATGGAAACAATATTTTACTCATAACTTTATTATTTGTCACAACCCTTTGCACTTGTGGTACGAACACATACACAACAAATATATTTTAATATTAATGGTCTCCAATTTTGAATATCTTTTAAGTTTGGAAACACTTGAAAAACTAAAATTCCTTAAGACTACACGCTGATAAATGAATATAACTCTAACCTCTTTCTTAAGAATACTGATGTCCTGCTTCATTGCTTCAGCCTGAAAAAATGGAATTAATTTATATCTGTTTTAAAATTAAACTGAGTATTATCCGTTCCATACATATATAGAATTTAATGAATAACTGAATAACAAAAATATGTGGAGAAAGAAGAATATGTCATACATATAGGATAATTATAAAATAATAGTGTAGTATTAACACCAATACTGCTCTCAAAAGGTAAAAACAAACCTTGGCTTTCGAAACACGATGCAAGCATGTGCTAAGTAGATCTTCTAGCTTCTTTAGATCTTTTATAGTCAATCCTTGAAGTTCTTCTCCATTTAGCTGCCTGTTACGGATGTGAATCAACAATATAAACACTTTATAACATATTTCTCCTGTCTTAAATATAAGAAATAGATAATTAATTTATAGCAATCAAGAAATTTTTTTTTAACAAATCGAGAAAATTAGTTAAATTAGTTACTTGTAAGAAATATATTAGTTTTCTAATTAGTAATTAATAAGTCTTTAGAAGAAGCACGCCCCAAAAACTAATTGTTGGAGTTGAGGAACCCAAAGCCTTATAAAGCCCCCTCGTTCAAGGCAACTCTCTCAACGTGGAATGCTTTAGTTGGTTGACTCTTAATGAAAATACCAATATAAAATTCTCTAATGAGTAAGTCCTTAAGAGAACCACATCCCAAAAGCTATAGTTGGGAAACCTAAGGCTTTGTAAGGAACCCTCCCAATGTTGACCTCATGATAGATACCCCTTTAAACATTTGCATTGGAAATTACCTCTCATGAGTGCAATTAATAACGATGACTCAGAGAACAAATCATAAATTTGGAAGATAGAGTATGTTGTGGTCTTATATTTAGAATATTAAAAAAAAAAAAATCTTCTATTAGTTGTCACATTTAGAACTAGAAGAGTATCTTATATGATAAAACTAGATATGGCCTGTGAGCTTCCCATTGCATGGAATTTAGAAGAAGAATGCTTTTGAATAATATGACTTAATATATATTTTTTTATATTTTATTTTGGTATTGATGCTTTGTAGCTCCATAATCATACCTCAGTTCACGAGTCTTCTCTCTCAGTTCCTTGTCTAGCTTAAAATATTCACCTTCTACCTGTCCAATTAGCCAAAAAGAAAAAACAATTTTAAAAAATATTCCATCTTTTCTTTGATATTTCAAAATTTCTAGGAGCGCAGCCTGTAATAATTTCATAGATGGTCCTGCAATTTTGAGTGTGTGTATCATTGCTCTATCATTATGAACAATCCTAACCTTTAAGTATAGTAGTATACCAAAATAGCAATACTGAAGTGCTAACTGTGCCAGACATATATGCTGATACTGCAGTATGGGTATACCACACCAAAATATAGTGAACTAACAACTTAAGCTTATCTAACTCATAATGCATGCTTAATGAAATAAAAAGAATAAAATAAAAATGTAACATTGTGGGTGAGAGATGTTGTAACATCCCAAATTTTAAGGCTATGAAAAATAGGCTATTAAGGAATTACGAAATTAAAAGAAATTATTTTAAGGATTAGAACCTCAAAATTATTTTAATAGTCAAAAAGCCTATTTTCTGATGAAATTTTAAAGTATTAAAATTATTTACTGCCTCAAGAAACCTGGAGAGATATTGTAGAATATTATTTTGAGTATTTAGAAAATTTATGAAGAGGTTTAATTCCCCAAATATGGCTCAAATGATTTTAAAGTTAATTTCTGGAGATTAAGACCCTTTTTCCTTGAAATTCAAGGAAAAATAGTTAGAGTTTTATATTTGAACTGAAAAATTTAGGATAATTATTTTATGAGGTAAAGAAACTAATTAAGATATAAAATTCTTAAAATGAATTAAGGATTAATTTATAAAATTAAAGCCTATTTTCTTGAAAAATTCAAGAAAAATAGTTCAGAGTTAATTTTTGATCCGAAATTTTTAGAGAAGGCATTTTATTAGAGAAAGAAGCTAGTGAGAAAAAAATTTATATAAAACATCAAGGGTTTATTCTGGATTCAATTTATGTTTCAAAAAAATAGGAAAAGGGATGGAATTGGAGATAAGAAAGGATAAAAGGGCAAGGTGGTCATTTCTCCTTCCATCACATGAACCCCGCCTGACCCCTACTTATATAGCATTCAGAATACTTCTTTCCCTTCTCATTTCCATCCGCAAGTCGAAGAGGAACAGAGAGGAAGTGAGAGAGAGATCGAGAGGGCAAGCTTGAGGAAGAAGAAGAATGACCGGGGAAGAAATTTCTTGCATGCAAACCGATTAACAAGTTAAGGTGAGTCTTCTGGACATACTCCCATCTCCATTTTCTTTGATCGGTGATCATTTGGGCTGTTGATGATGATATCAAGTCTGGCTTTAGAGAGAGAAAGTGTAGAATTTGAGGGTCAGGCTATGGAAATCATGTTTAAAGGTTAGATTGGAGGGTGTGGTTGTGACTTTGCTCATGAATGTGGTTATTGTAGGATTTGAGAGTGTGTTTTGAATCCAGAAAATTCCAGATTTGCTATCAGGGGATACTGTTCGGTTTCTGCATGTCAAGAAGCATTTAAAGTGCTAAAATACATGAGCTACATTGATGTATATATGTTCTGAAATGTGGGTGAGTCTGTGAGAGGCATGATGATTCGAACCTAAGGCTTTCTGTTTTGGTGTTATGTCCTGCATTCAAATGAACATTAATTCCTGGGTTTGAAAATGGCAACATGATGTCATACTATGATGTTGTTAAAGGAAAATGGAGTTGCTGAATTTAAAATGGAAGTTATATGGTTCGAATGACATGTGTGAGTATATTAATTATATGGATATATATATGTAATTGTTGTATTGTCTGAAAATGATGATTTTGAAGCTGTGAAACCTTGCTAAAAGTTGCTGTTAATACTCGCTTGAGTTAAATGATCGGTCAAGCTACCTAAACCAAGTTTAGAGATTTGAAATTGAAGGTCCAAATCTTGTCCTTGGGATTGAAGGGTATATAGAGAAGAGATGTTGTCCAAAAACTTGGTACGAGGAAGTATTTTTAATCTAAATATATGGCATGAATAAGTTGTTGTAGTTGAGGGAATATCCTTAAAGCTGGAAAATTTCAGCATTTTTAGCAAGGGGGCTGTTAGCTAGAATTTTAGAAGAAGTCAATTGGACTAAAGCCTAATTAGGTTATATGACATGGTGTTTTGTTAATGTATGAAGCTGGAGGCTCATTAAATTCAAATCTTGGGAGTATATTTCAAATTTGGAAATTTCAGATTTAAGATTGAAGCTGTCCAACATTTTATAAGAGGACTGAGCATTCAAATGTGATAATTGTTGAGTTGTTTAAGTGCTTCATTAAGAAATAATGGTGCAAGCAAGTTAATAGGCACTTAATGAATGTAGTGTTGATGATGTGAATGAAGAAGAATGCAATTGAACTTGAATGTTGTTATTGAATTGAATGAGTTATTTAATGAATAGAAAGGGGGACAAAATATTTAAATGATGTGAAAATTAAATGGTTAAGTTTAAGAGTAAATTTCGTTGTTGTTTGGAATTGGGAAACATGAAAGTTGGAGGTCAAGCAACTTATGTTCTATTGTGAAGTTTTAAATTAAAGGAGAATTTAATGTCAAATGGTGCTAAACCATTGAGTCTTTGCGGATAGAAGAAAGAAGACTTAATGTTCAAAGTCTTGAAAAAGAACCGAGAACTTGAATGGAATAGAACAATAAGTTAGACTTTGTTATTTCCACTAAAAGATCAATGGTCATTTTATATGCTTGAGTTATGTATTGAAAAGTTGTGAAATAAGAACAACGTAAAAGATTTGAGCTAATGCACTAAGTTGGGAGTTGGAGAAAGATTGCTTATCTCAAATCGATATTTATATATATAATTTTGTCCATGATGACCAATCACTTTTATAAGGGTAAAGTAAGAATAAGTTGGAATTTGAGAGAAGTTATTTAAGTTATAAATGGAATAACTATTAACTTGCCTTTATGTAAATATATAAATGTTAGGTTTTGAAATTTGCTTGAGCTCACCAAGGAAACACCATAAAAAGCGGATATCAAGGTTTTTGTTAGAAGAAAGCATACTAGGTAGCAGTTCTTTCCCATCTTACAATTGTGTTATGATTGATGCCTGTCTATTTGTGCCATATTACTATTTTAAAGTATTAGAACGTGCAAGGATTATTTAGTTGTGATCATGTGTAGTTGATAGATATAAGGCAATATCTGCCAATTATTTACACATTTATTTATTCAGCTTAATGCTTAACTGCATTAGCTTGTAAAATTATGTTCCACTTTTGCTTGTTTTACATGCTTTATGCGATTTGATCATAATTGATTTATGGAAATTACTACTACGAGGATTTTTCAGAATCTCACTTGCCCCTTTCTTCCATGTTACACAGTTAATGTCAATCGCTCTAAGGGCAAGAGCATTGTGTTTGAAGAAGAAGGATGGTAGAAGAAGCAGGAATGCCTACTTATATCTTATACTAATGTATAATATACATTGGTTATATGTGAATATATCTTTTTGGCAAGTTGTATTTACTTGCATGTTTATATTTGTGTGTGTGTGTGTGTGTGTAAGTGTCATCAATGGAGATGTCATACATATAAGCGAAGTTATTGTATAACTATGTATGCTCAATAGTTTGGGCTAGAATTTTAGGCGGTGAATGTTAGGTCCTGCAGGTTATTATGGATTTAAAAGCATTTAGGGGGATAGTTACAAGCAATGAGCGTTAGTTCAATTAATGTTATGGTGAATGTTAAGTCCTGCAGGTTATTATGGATTTAAAAGCATTTAGGGGGATAGTTACAAGCAATGAGCGTTAGTTCAATTAATGTTATGCTTGAGCTGAGTCTTAGTATAATTTTACCAGTTTTGGGGAAAAAAGAGGTAAATTAAGTACTTGAATTACTAAACATGTCATATTGAAAATAAGTTTTCAAAAAGTTTAAAAAATTTTAAAAATTACATCCCTCCCACAAACCCTATGTTTGGGAAAAGTTTTACATCTCCTACGATAAAACCTAGCTAAGTGGTTCGATGCTAATCAAAATAACCCTACCAGTGTAAAAAAGTAAGGTGTTACAGATGTCACTTGTGTCCCAAGTTAACAACAACTAATGATAGTTTCTATTGAGTATTGGTCGCAAAGATGTAATAACTAATATGACGAGGGTCGGTTAAGATACCAGATCAGTTCAAACTCAGTTCAATCTCTGTTGCTCTAATTTTTATAAATTTTGAAATAAACAAGTTAATCTTGCAGATTATATCACTAGTTGCTAGCTAGTTATCCTTTTCTCCCAACTAGTTGCTTGAGTAGCTCATATATCTCCATCTTAAAACAATGATCCTTTAGCTTAGGTCTAGCTTTGGGTAAAGAATTCATTAGGGGATATATTACCTTTTGCAAAGCTGCAAGTTTTGCCTACATGTGTAGACCCTAACACAAAACGACTAGATTAATTCCTAATAACAAATTTCGGACAGTATCCATACTAGCTTGTCGTTAGTGGAATATTTCAAACTTGTTCAATCCAATTAAAAAAAAAACAGATATTAGGGCTAAATAAATTTTCGCATTCAAGAACTCTTTTTCCTCTTTCTTTAAGAAAAATATCTTCATCAATTCATACTAAGTATGGTCTAGGGATGGAAACAGGCCAGGTCAGGCCAGGCTTTATTCTTACCAGGCCAGACTTATTTAGTAACAAGCTGGTCTAAGCCTGACCTGTGGTCTTTTATAGGCTTTTTTCCCAACCTGAGCTTGGCCTAGTCTGGCTTGAGCCTATTAAAAAAGCTTGTGATTTTAAAAATTTCAAAATGCATAGTAAAAAATACATAGATTAATTAAAAAAAAGTAAAATATACATACTACATAATAATTATTTTTCATTATTATATTTTATTTAAATTTAATGTCATAAGTAATATTTTAAATTTTAATTATGGTCAATATTATTGAAAACAAGTTGTAAGTATATATTAAAATTTGAAATAAGACTAGATATAAGTACAAAATTAAAATTTAAATTAAGATAAATAAACAGGCCAGGCCAGACAGGCTTAACAGGCTTTGTAAAAACCCTAGGCCTAGCCTCTTAAACTAAACAGGCCATCAAAGAGGCCTGAACCTTTTTTGATTTTGAAACAGGACAGGCCATAAGCCCTTGACAAGCCATTTGGCTTATTTCCACCCCTAATGGTTTATCATATTCTTGAATAAAAATATAATTGTTTTTGGGTAATGATAAGAGTGGTATATAACGAATATTGCATTTTTCAATATTTGCATAATAAATTGATTCACTCTTTTCAATTGCAAATAAAAACAATAAAATGTCTAAAGGGCTAGAGTGTAGAAGAACATTATACCTGAAACTCAAGAAGTGGTTGGTATGTGTTGAGAAGGCTTACATCTGAGTACAGGTTTCTCCTTGCAATCACTTGCCTCGTGCTTGAAACAACAAAAATGTTATATATTAATTCATGTTTTTTATTTATTATGCAATTAGTTAAGCAATGTCATATATACGTAAATTTAATAAATAAGAAATGAAATACACACACACAGACATATCTTGATATAAATGGAAGAACCCACCAACTCATTGCATCACATTTTGTGTTAAGATGCAGTATCGAGCTTATTCATATATATCATCTTGTTGATATAGGGCCCAGCTGTTTTCTTTCCCTTTTCAAGATGTCGTTTGGCCCCAGTAAGCATCCTACTGCTAAGCCAGTTGGTTTCTCTTTTTGGGATGTTCCTAGCCCCAACAACTTACAAGCTAAATGAAATTCAACACCAAAGTTGGACAAATGGAATCTAACACCAGTGCAAAAGTTTCAAGATATGGACAGTTACTCAAATGAAATTAAACACTTGAAAGTCAAGTCTCTAAAGCCATCCAATCTTTAGTAGAGTCACTTAACTTGTCTTGTCCCATGCTTAAATGCACACTCTCTTATGCCTACTAGTGCTACCACCATTTGTCTTCAATTGCTCAACAACTTTCAACATTGATCAGTTCTTGAAAATTTTCTTTTTAGATTGCATTAAGTTATTCATATATATATGTTCACAATTTAAACATGATGAGAATCACAAATATTAATTAAAATATAATAAATTAAGTTAATTTCATTCCCAAAGTACCTTTGGACTCCAGCTTTCATTCCCAAATTACCTCTGGACTCCAGCACGCACATTATTAACACTGAATAATGTTGAATCACTCGAGGGGAGGAGATTTTCGGGATGTCAAAAGTGAGTAGACTATTTGGATTGAACAAAAGGAATACAGGTAAGACTAATTAACTCACAGTCTAAAGACTTTGAGTTAAAAAAGAGTGTTAAAAAGCCTACTTGTGTGAAGAAAATGAAAGCCCAACTTAAAATAGACTGCAATACAAACAAACCTAAAACTTGACTTCGATGGAGATTGCATTAAAAAGGATGGCATTGTTTTATTGCTCCTATATGTCGATGATAATGTCACCCAAAAAAAAAAGACTTGATGGAGATTAATCAGAGAGAAACAAGCCTTTTTTTTTTTTTTGTTTGGCTAAAACTCTGAAATAAAGAAACTTGGCAATGGAAACTACTTCTTAGGTATCGAACTTGATTTCTGAAACTAAATCAGGCCTCATATTTAATTTCTCAATCTCATAATCACATTGAGAATAAGACCAAGGCCACCCCTTTTAAACTTAACATTATACTCCTTTAGTCCTTAATATAGAACTTAATTGTTGAGTTGATTTTGGTCCTAAATATAATATCTATTTCTTATATTTATCAGTTTTTCCTAAATTACCTCTATGGATACTCCCTCAACCATAATCAAGTAAAAGAGGGAGGGAGGATATTAATGAAAATAATTATGGTGTTTTAGGAAAAACATGTCATATTTCTTATAATTGACTAACTTACCTAACTACCTTAATTTAATCAAATTAATTAAATAGATTTTATGTTAAGGACCGGAGGAGTATTAAGTTTACACTACTTGACCCCTTCTTGGAAAGACCCTATGCCTTACAGTCAATTAACTTGTACCGCCCACTACCGCCCACTACACAACAATCTTCTACATATTTCGATATGTTTAAGGTACCTTGTTTCACATTCTCCATTTCTTAACCAATGTTTCTCTTCATCTATGAGACTACTTCGATACCGTTTAGGCTAAAGATCCCGCTAATCATCATCCTACAACTAAATAACTGTTCTCGGTGACTATCTTGTCTCTGGTGCAACAAAAACCATTGTTTTTTTTTTTTTTAATTTGGTCCAATACTAAAGATACGTATTATGTACTTGCAAACATCACTTCTAATAAGATACTTTTGCTTTGGCATTCGCTTGTTTGATTTATAAATCTCCCAAACCATACACATTAAGATTGATTATCACTCTGTTTAGCAACAAGCTACCAACGGGGTTCACCATCTACTTCGTATTAACACCTAAAACCAAGTCACATAAACCGGAGGCTGATTTCATACCCTGGTGGACAAAGTCAAGATAGTCTCTTTCCACTATCTGAAGTTTGTGAAAGAGAATTAATATAACGACATGCAATTTGATAACGATTGATTTTAGGTTTCCCAGTTAATATAGTTTCTTATTCTATTTAGGTTGACCCAATCACCTTTTTTTGTGAGTATTTTGTATATGTTAGCATTTTCTGTTGTTGATCGCATGTATACCGAATAAATGGATACAGTACAATTTACTCTCAACAATATGCCTTTCGCTCTTCTTTGTGCCTTTCTTTAATTTTCTATGTCTCTAAACTTGATCTAATATCATAATATGCAAAGTTTGTATTTGTTTACACTGTTTGCTAACGTGTTTGATATTTTTACTTAAAAGAAACATAATACAACATAAATACGATTTTTCAAACAACACTGGAAAAAAAAACTCAGTTGAAAAGTAAAATAAGAACTATCATATATGAATCATCTATAAGTCAAGGAACCCATGCATTTTGCTGCTTATATGTATATATGAATCATCTATGCTATGTTGGGCTTGAATTTTCAACATCAATAATGATAATGTGAATGTTATCAGAATAATGTTATCACACAAACGTTCGACAAGTTACATGGTTTTCCAAGACTAATGCAAGCTAAGCTGACATTTCAATGTTCGAATTAACTATATATCCAACATCCACTTCATAATTTTAGCAGTGATCTCGAAACGTTGTAAAAATGTTGAAGATGTAAGCAAATTAAGACAAACAATTATTAAATGAAGTTATCCACAATCTTATGATTAGTGATAATCTTCCACAAAAAAAAAACATATACTCCTTCGGTCCTAATTATAAGACCCAATTGACTTATTTGAGGAGATTAAGGAAGTAAGTTAAGTTAGTTATTTATAATAAATAAGTGTTGTCATTCCTAAAATATCCTTGCTAATTAAGTATATTGGCTAAAACTATCATTATTAGAAGGATTATCTTAGAAAAAATGCATAAATATAAGAGACAAAATGGATTGGGGTCTTATAATTAGGACCAAATAAAAAGTCAAATGGGGTCTTATAATAAGGACCGGAGGAGTACATGTTAATTACGTGGTACTAGAACTGATCAAATACATACATGCTGGCATTTCAAAACAACAGACAAACGAATTATGGGTCAAACGTTTTATACTTATAATCTATGTTCAGGTTAAACTATTGTGCACTTTAGAGTTATCTCATATGACATCTCACTATCAAAACTATGGGAGATTATACACACATTTAGAATATAGCATGAATGAGATGAACAAAGGCATAGGCTACACAACTTTTTTATTAGCAAATACAGATCAGGATTAAATTTTTTTTTAAAATGAATAAATAAAGCCAGGACGTGATTATGATTTCTATCAGTAGAAAATCTAAATTAGAGAGATGAAAGATACCTTGTACTGGCATAATCAAAGAGTTTGCCCGAAGCTGAAAATACTAAGAGAGCAATCTCAGCATCACAGAGAGTTGACAGCTCCATGGCCTTCTTGAATAGACCTTTCCTTCTCTTGAGAAAGCCACCTGCCTCGCAGCTACGTTCTCGATCTTCTTTATTTCTATCTTCCTTCTCGTCATCTCAATCCTCCTTCTTATATAGGTACCAAAAAAAAAATAATTAGAGAAATCCACAGCCAAAAAGGCTTTCTACATTTTCTGCGTTGGGTTGAAATAGCACTGAGCCGTTTGCATTAAAGATTGGGAAGAATAAGCAGTGCAGATGAAAGGAAACAGAAAATAAATATGAAAGATGGCGAGAGAAAAGATGGGGTTTGTGTTGAGAAGAAGAAGCAGGAATCTGAAAAAGTGATCACTGAAAGAAGAAAACCAAGGGTTGAGGAAAGTTTTTGAAGAGAAGAAGAGCTAAACCTGGTAAGAAAAAGGCAAAACCCTGAGTCTTCACCTTTCCTTGTCTTAACCTTTTGTTCTTGCTTTTCTTTAGGAAGCTAAATTATTTGCAGCTTTATGGCCACGTCGCCTTTTAAATGGCCCGCAAATGGAAGAAAAATCAACCACCACCAAAAAGGAAAATAATTCATTTCAGAGGTGGCCTGGATTCTCACTCCAATAGAAGGTGGTCCTTCTCGTATTCCATGCTCCATTTTACTTTTAATATTTATCAATTTTTTAAATTAAAATACCCATATGCAACATTAGCATATAATTTAATATTATACTCCTCTTATCTTTAATATAAGACTTATTTAACTAATTTGATTAGATTAAGAAAGTTAAGTAAGTTAGTTATTAATTATAAGAAATATGACATGTTTTTGCTAAAAGACCATAATTATCTTCCTTAATATCATCTCTTTCTTTTTTACTTGATTATGGTTGTGGAAATATCCATAGAGGTAATTTAGAAAAAAATTAATAAATATGATAAATATGTATTATATTTAGAACTAAAATCAACTCAATAATTAAGTCTTATATTAAGAATGGGAAGAGTGTATCAGAATTTTAAGAAAAGTAAATCATATTCGTTATAATTAATTAATTAAATGATAAATGTTGGTTGTCACCCACTCACCCCACTATTATTGTCTTTTTCCAGGTAAAAAAATAAACATGGATTAGTTAATGTCACTTTCAGCACCTGTACATGCATAGGATCATTGTATTGTGACATATTTATCTGAAATTTTTTCACAATATAATATTTTGATCTTTTTCTTTTCTTTTTCGTTTAATTTTTTTGTAACGTATGGCTCAATCTATAAGCCTTATGTGATATTCATTTGAACGTTCATAAGTCAAAATTAACTATATCTGGTCCCCATGTCAAATCTTTTTAAGGTGACAAAGACAGAGAGAGTCCTTTCCTCATCACATTTATATTTATAGTTACTAGTTTATAGTTAATGTCATGAATTTTCTTCCACAAAAAAAGGTCCCTTAATCTAATTCATTAAAATAGTCAGAAATATGTTCACAAAAAATCAGATATATATTTATTAAATAAATTTTATGTCAAAATAAATTTTAATTTATTATTTTCTTTAATTCAAAATATAAAACTCATTTTATAATGTAATTTATATTATAAAATGAGTTTTATATTTAGGACCGAAAGAGTACTAGTTACTTATTTTTTGGTAAATCTTATTTTGGTAGTATCATCTATTTAAGCAACTGAAATAGAAAATAATAGCATGACATTGTTATGTTCATGATGAACAACGTGTGTGTGTAGAGAGAGAGAGAGAAAGAGTACGCAATTCATTTTCATGCAATAAAATTTTAATGTTCTAATGAGAAGGACTTTAGTAAGATAGTAAACCTTGATTTTAATAAAAAAAAAATTTCCCCACTCTGCCATCAGTTACAGGCAGAAGGAGTTGTATCGACTTCCTTGTATAATACTAGTGTGCTTTCCTCATGAGTTCTCTCTAAATTTCTCTCTTCTTCTGAAAGCCTCACTTATGATATCTTTCTTCTGTCGCCAGAGATTCTAAGTATGCTCTGCACTTGCCTCTTTAAGAGGATCCTCACTGTTCCCATCATCAAAGGACCCATACCAGAGGAACTTTTATGGTACATCTGGTCTGTCTCAGCCAATTATACCTGTGCCATAGCCTTCTCAGCTGTAATTGTCCATGATCACCTGAATGACTTCAGAAATGAAAATTCTCCTCTTACCACACTCTTTGAGATGCTTGCTCCTCTTCCCTACTGGAGAGGAAAACTTTGGAAAATTCTCATCAAAATTAGGGTTGGAT
>NW_021633860.1:0-33223 GCF_004799145.2 Neltuma alba
AAGAACAAGATAAGCAAGAAGCTTGAAATTGTTAAATATTCTAACACACTTCAGGTCATCGAGCAGCTATTTACGAACAATCAACAATTCAAATGTTCAAACACCATCAAACCAAACATTTTCAAATATACCAAGAAGCTTGAAATTGTCAAATATTCTAACCGAGAGACACTACTTGTTTGGAGACTGAGGGCGTTAGTAGAGAGACCACTGGACTGTACCAGAGAGTTCACGGCGTCGGAGCAGACGGCAACAGAGTGCGGACCAAAGAGGGATGGAGTGCTAAGCAGAGTCGGCCGGACCGTGCTGGAGATTGAAAGCGTTCAATGCGTCGGAGCAGAGGGCGACGGAGGGCGGACGACAGACCGACAGAGTGCAGACGATAGACCGACGATGTGCAGACCGGAGACCGACGAACCGCGCAGGGGATTGAAGGTGTCGGACCAGAGAGTGACCGAATGCGGAGCAGTGAGCGACAATGTACCAACCAGAAACTAACAGACCTCGCCGGAGATTGAAGCTATCGGAGCACACAAGGATAAAGCACCAACGACACGGCGGCAGAGTGTGAGCGGGCGGCCGATTTCGTGAAGATGAAAACCGAAACGATTTTGAGTGTGCTTCGGTTACTTTCTCTAATCAAAAGGGCAAGAAAATAATTGCAAGTTTCAAATTTTTTGCTATAAGGTCCCTTGGGACCTCATATACATTTTCTGATTTCATGGGACCTTTTGGTAGTAAATTCTCTTCTGTGGGACTCTACAATAATTTTCCCTTTTCTTAATCATTGATAAGATAATAATGACTAGGATGCAACCATCTACACATAGATGTTCTCAATAGCATGTTCCATCCTCACCGAAAGTGTGCTATCTTCATAAATAGGGAAATCCAAGTTTTTCTTTGATATTGTACCCTGATGGTTATCATAACAAAGTAATTAATTATATCAAATAACAAGACCCTCAAATTAAATCTTTCTTAATTGTACCTATCATATACATCAAGACGATCAGCCTCACATGTAATTGTGTTGAAATCACGTGATGCATAGCTCTTGCTATTTATGCTTTTGAAAACAATTAATCACATCTCTTATCTCTCTATGATTATGCTAACACTTATAACTTTAATTGATTTCATGACACACTACTAAATCATCTTCTAATAGTTTCGCTAACCCACTTTAAGAGACCACATTTTATACAAGGGCGCACTAAGATTGTGGCAAGATTTGCTTTAGTTGCTTTAGTATCGCGTCATCTTAAATGGCATGCCTGCCAAATAAATCTTCGTATCTTTATTTTTGCTTTTGGGCAAATGCTTTTTCTTGCATGATCATTCAAGCAGAGAAACAAAGACCAAAAAGGTATTTGAATCAGTCAAATCTCTTTGTTACTGTCTCATTTGATGCATGTGGATGATATCCCCTTCTTCTCTTTTTATTTAAAATAGTAGATATTAAGAGCTTGGGATTACATGCGCGCGGGATTAAATTCGCAACCTCCAACTTATCAAAAAGCTTACATGCCATCAGGCCATTGGCTCTTCAAAGCTTTCTAATAGAGTGATAAGGCAAGTTAAAGACATTTTGGCATATACATATTATCTATTTGTGCGCGGGCTAGTTCATTTATCCTTGTAAGATTAGAAATTCAATTTCAAAAAAAGTTTGTTGGTCATCGTTTCTTGTGTCTCTCGTTCTTATGGAAAGCATATATATAATTTGGAGTTGGTTTTGGTGCTCATCACTTTGATGATGAGCACCCTAATCTTATCAGATCAGGATCATCCATATCTCATTTGGATGGTCCAGATTTGATTTTTTTTATTTATATTTATCCAAAATAATTATTTTAATATGTATAGAATTTCAAATAAAGATAATCTTTTAACTATCATTCTTTCAAAAAAATAATTTTTTATTTAAAAATAATTAATTAAAGATTTTAAATATGGATTATTCAAGTCAGATATAGACAATCAAGATTTGATAAGTTTAAGATACTCATCAAGGTGATGCGCATTGAAACTGGGTCCAATTTTCTTCTAGATTTGGGAAATGGCAATGTTTTTATGTGCATGTATGCCACAATGATGGACATGTTTTATATTAGGAAGTTTCAGATCATTTATGTAACCAATAGATTGTAGTCTTGAAGCAGGTTTACACTCATTCAATTAGTTGTTATTATCTCTAGTTTAGTTTTTCTCGCCATTCTCTTCTATATGTTATTCCCCAAGAAGCCTTGTCCTACAAGTGGTATGATTCTAGTTGACTTCTTTTGGGGTTACTTATTATTGGACAGTTTTCAAAAGATTAATCGCCCTCAATGGGAAGAATTGTGCGAGAACAAAAAGTCATGGAAATTGATTTGCAATTCACCTTGTTTAATTTTCTATTTTCAAAACAATTTTTCCGTATTTTAAAATAAAAGTAAATTTTTTTAAAAGGTAATTTTTAGTCAAATGTTTTGTAAAACAGAGAACCAATAATTTACTTAAAAAAATAAAAAAAGAACAAAATATATGTTTTCTTATTTTTTCTTAGGTATAAAAATTTTTCTTGTCCTGTAAAATTGGGCAATAAATAGATATTTCTATTTGCCTTCAGTGCTTGACGACTTGAACTCTCATATTTCAATCTCAAACCCAAACTCACCCCTCTCCAGTCTTATTAATTTGTCTGCTCATTGTCTCCACTTTCTAAGTTGTTTAATGCTCGACGACGTTGATTTTATAAACAACTATTTTAAATAATTTTTAATATTTTTTTCTAAAATATGATTTTTTTTAGAACAATCATCCAAAAAGATTTTTTTTTATTTTCAAAACTTTTTCTGAAAAACACTTTCATAAACTATTCTAAGAACCAAAAAAATTAAAAAAACAGAATCAAACAAAGGCCTAAATGTCCTGGTATTGAAAAGAGTCTTGGTTTTTTTTTTTTTGACCACTTTGACATGATTTTGGATCTTGAAATATTGAATTTTAAAAGAAATTTTACTCTAATCAAACTGTTAATATATTTCTCAGATTCCCGTTTTCTATGCTTGATGCTCCTGGTAAAATTGTTTATGTAAAGGAATGCTTTTAGGTGAAACTATTATGGTAAATGAGAAACTATTCTTCTAGCTAGGTAATGATATATGAGATCAATTTGTGCTGAATCAAGGGACCATTTGGAGATTTTATTTTATTTTATTTCTCTTGGCGACTTTCGTGAACTCTTTGCCTATAGAAGAGACTTTGATATTTAAGCACCTTGCTCTATAAGATAATTTTGGTGTTTATTGTGAAGATTAAGCGGAGTCAAGATATCTTGTTTTGTCCTACCTTTAATACAACACTACAGTTTGACAAGAGTTTGGGCGGCGGCGAACCTGAGCAATAAGATATATATAAGCCCTAGAATAATAGAGACCAGTAGGCAGGATTATATTTTATTAGTGTTTGTTAAGCTTTTATAAGGAAAATTATACATAACTCTCATCAACTTTATACTATGTATAGATAATCTCATTAAGCTTTAAAAGCTTACAACGAATCACCTAAATTCTGACATTTATGTAGATAACTTCTCTATTAATAGTTGTGTTCATAGCTTATTTATGTGCAGTGTTTGTCCATATATATAAATATATTAAAGTCTGGGGACTTTATATGTATATAACTTAAAAGTTTGAGGGGGTTATATACATATAAAAATATATGGTTAATGCTTGGATTTTACCCATATAGAGTTGAAAGTTTGCATGGATTAATAATTTAACTCATAGGTTCAGTCAGAAAAAATGAGGAAAGTATAAGGTCACTTATGGGGTTAATGATATATTTTGTTGCTAATGAGAAATTAAATTATCACTTGTGGTTTATACTATTATCTATCCATTTTGACATCTTACAAGCACATTTTGATTTGTATGATAAGTTGAACTATTAGTTATTGAGATGTTTGTTCCACCTTGTTACTTTTAACATTTTTATGTGATAATTCTTTTGCCAGTTTGTTAGGGAAGGCTTTGGAGGCATGATTACCTATATTAATCTTGTATTTCATCTTTTTTTTTTTTTAATATATGTGATGGATAATTGTCTATTACTACAATAGGATACATTTATGACTACATTGTTGACTTTTGATTAAAGGTTACTAGATAGAATGTTGATAGATGTCTGAAGATCTATAGGATCTATGCATGCAGTTTTGTGGATTCATTTAGTGACATTTGGCTTTTGGAGCTCTATGAATATTCTTTGAGTGCTTCAATGAAAAATATGATTTAGAAATGTATGTGTTAAACTTGTGGTTGAATGTGATATTCCAAGTTTTGAGAAGTACAAAGCCTAAATTGCTAATGTTTTGATGTTAATCAAGGGTTTGGTTTTGCAACCATGTTAGGCTGGTGGAGTCTTTTTCTAATATGATTTGCATATGATTGAATTAGTAAGGTTTTTATACCTACGATAGCTTTGAAATGATTAGTTTTACTCTTTTCTATCATAAATAAGTACTTATAAAATGTGTTTGTTCTTTTTCAACCATGGTTGTTTATAGTAAAGGTGAATTCTTTCTCTATCACGAGCAACCCTAGTTTTGATGAGGCATCTTCCATGATCATGTTTAGTTAGAGTGTTTCCTTTTGTATCATGGCTAAATTTTTAAGTATTAGGTAAATTCTTTTATACTATGGTAAACTTTTAATTAAAGATTTTTCTTTTTCTACCATAATACTACTTAAAATAGTTTTATTTTGTTAAATAATGATATTACGAGCTTGAGAATGATGTTATAAGTGAGAGTTCCTAATCCACTTTTTGAATTTCTAAAATAAGTATAATAAATAACAAAATAGCAAATAATGAAACAAAAGCAACAAATAGTGAAACAAATATGTTTGCATTCAGTGCTCATTAACTTGATGAGTATGGAGTGCTCAACACTCAAAATGCCAATGTTTTGAGTGTTGAGCAAGGGACTTTTGGTTTTTATTTCTTTTTCTTTTTCTCCTTTTGTCCCTTAATCATTAAAATCACATTGTATTAAGATACACCTAAAAAAATAATTTAGGGTATTAAATAAATCACAAAATATTTTACGATACTGAATCTTGAAATTTTTTTAGATGCGTTCAATGTCTTAAAGTATTTTATAATTTTGCATCACAAAATATTTTAGAATACTAGAAGTATTTAAGAAAATATTTTGGGGTAATGAATAGATCATAAAATATTTTCAAATGCTTGATGCACCTGCAAAAATATTTTGTGCCACTAGATGAATCTTAACCAAAAATAATTTCAATACATATAATTTTATTGTCGTGAATAAGAAAAAAAAGCAACAAAAAAAGTCCCTCATTGCTCAGAATATTTTATGATGCAACATTAAAAATACTTGAGGACATTAAATGCACTTGAAAAAAATATTTCACGATTCAATATCCTAAAATATTTTATGATTCCTCCAGCACCCTGAAATATTTTTCATGTGCGTCCAGTGTTTTAAAGTATTTTGTTATGCAATATCACAAAATATTTTAGCATATTAGAGGCACCTAAAAAAATATTTTAAGGTCTAGTATTCTAAAATATTTTGTGATTCATCTGGTACTCTAAATTATTTTTCTAAGTATGTCCAATATCATAAAATATTTTGTGATGGAATATGACAAAATATTTTAAGACACTAGACATATTTTAAAAAAAATATTTTAGGTTGTTTTATGAACTTTAACTAAAAAATAATTCTAATATAATGCGATTTTTTTTATGAATTAATACAATGTGATTTAAATGTGTAAAGAAGCGGAAAAAAGAGAAAAACAAAAAAAAAAAAATTCAAAAGTCCCTGCTCAGCACTCAAAATGCAGATGTTTTAAGTGCTGAGCACAGAATGCAGACATGAAAGAAATGTAGTAATAATGGGCAATAAGGACATTATTCATGAATTTTTTTTAAGTGTGAAGTTCTTATTCAAATTTTTGAAACAAGAATAGTAAATAACAAAGTAAATATAGTAAATAGTCACCTGCTTTATTATTTATTATTCTTGTTTAGAACATTTGAAAATTGTATAAAGAACTTTCCACATCTGAATAAATTCATGAAAAAGGTTATTATTGTTGGCTGTTTATCACATTTACTTTCTCACTAACTACTCTAATTTCAAAAATTTGAAAAATGTGATGCGAACTTAGTTGGCTATTGGCAGTGCCAGAGGCAGAGAACTGGCAGCTAGTTATTGGGGAGGTTGTCGAATGCTCATGGCTGGTGATGATGAGGGTTTTGGGTCACCCATAAATTGGTGGGATCTAACAGCATTTTAAAAAAAACGTTAGGCATAAAAGTCATTTGACAACATTTTTAAATATCAAATTGGAAAATATTGGCTAATTTGGTATTTTCAAAATTAGAATTATTGATATGAAATTTCATAACTATAAAGATATTGTATTTAGTGATGGGAAAAAAAGTCAGCCTTTTATTGGTCATAGGCTTAAACAGGCCAACTAGTTTAGGCTTATTATCAAAAAAATAAAATATTTTATTAGGCTTGGCCCTTGAGTGCCCGTGAGCTTCAGTTACGTTTAACAAAAAATATATTTTTCATATATTTTTTTTAAAAATAATAAAAATTACTAATTAAAAGCATAAATATTATCAAGATTTAAGTTACAAGCAAAAGCAATTCAACATTGTGCTATTAGCTACCATCAAATCAAAGGTTATATTTATTACTACTCCTCTGATTGTATTTATAAGGTAGAAAGAGAAGACATTTTTTGGTCATATTTATAGGGTATTGAGAGAAATTTTTTGTATATATGTACAATTTTACCCTTCATTGATTACTGTGCTGATTTTATTTACATAAAATGTAATGTATATTAAATAGAAATAAAGTTGGAAAGTTGTTGAATTTTAAATGAGAGTTAATGAAGTTTAAGATTTTCTTGGTTTATACGAAACATGTTGGAAGCGATTTATAAATAGGACTGTAGAAGTATTTAACTAGTCAAATATTCAAATGTCACAAATTCAACCGACATTCAGCGAAATAACTAGCAGTAGCAAGAGCAAATACCAACATTCAGCTTAATTGCATTTCTTTATTTTTTTGGGACCAAAATGCATGTCTAAGAATTTAATAAAATAAAATACCAAAGTTCATGTTTCAATTGTATTCAACAAGTTATATAACATTAAACTCAAAAGTAAATATGATTTCTGTAAATTATAATAGAAGCAACTTATATAAAAAAATTAATTGGTAAATAAGAACAAAATTATGGTGTCTAATCTTATTCCAAGAAAACAACATAATTAAACTTCCAATTTGCTAAAGACATCCAATTTTTTCAATTATTAGCTTTTGGATGGATAAATATTAGCAAACTAAAATTTTTAATCTAAATCATATATACTAGCAAACTAACGTGTCAAATTAATGTATAAATAACAAAAAATAAAGAAAATCACATTATTATCCTGAATTCTTGTACAAAATGATCCATTATTGTATAAATATATTGATATTTTTGCATCACGTTAGATAATGTAATTTACGGAGTATTAAAATAATTTTAAGAAAATACTAGCTAAATAAAAAATGAACAAATATAATTATCAAAATGGTTAAAACATAAATGTATGGTTTTTTTTTTGACCTGGAAAGAAATGTACGGGTTTAAACAGGTCATGGGGTCGGGCTTAAACAAGTTGGGTTTAAAGATCTACTTATGAGGTGTTTGGGAACATATAAAAGTATTTGTAAAAAACATTTTTTTGGTAAAACAAATTAAATTCTTTGACATATTTACTTCGTATACTATAAAAACACTTTTAAAATTATAATTGTAATTCCATCCAAACATTCTTTTTAATTTAAAACGTACTTTTTCAAAAGTTAGTTAGGCTATTTAGACTTTTAACGGGCTTGAGCATGTTTTCTAGCTCTAATTGTTACGTCATTTTTCTTGAGAAATTTGGTTCTTCTCCTGTTTATGTTGTTCCAAGTAAAAAAAATAATGCAATGTTGGGATGTTGTAATAATTTATCTTGCCCTAATATACCGTAACTGTAATAATTCACGCCAGATTTTTTTGGATTCAAAATATAATTCATCATAGATTTTTTTTTGAGTCCAATTATAATTCACCCAATAATATTGCCATTGTCAAAATTTATTACAATCCAAGTCAAAAAATAAAAGTTTCTTACAATAAGCAATAAAAATAAAAACCCTAAGTCGGCGCGTTGGGTCAGAAGAAAAGTAGAAAGCAGAGAAATAAGAAAGCAACAAATCAAAAAATCGAAGGAAAGAAAGAAAGAAAAGAACGCCATTACAGCCACAGCTTAGGAAACACACACGCACCACTTCACGTTTCATAATAATCAAATCCCAATTTTTAATATTATTACTCTTATTTATTATTTCTTTCTTTATGCGTTGAAGAGGTGAAGTAGTGCTGCCTTTGGTGCCTCCTCTTCACATTCACACACAGCTTCTCTCTCTCTCTCTCTCTCTCTCTCTTATCTTCTTCCTCTTCTTTCCCTCACACCCGCAATCCTTTATTCTTTCCCACTTAGAGATGTTCCTCATGAATCTATAACCTGTTTTGAGACACGCAGAAGTCCAAGACTAGATCTTGGTTTCTCCTCGCCTTGGTTGTCCAGATCTGTTGGTTCAGATCATGAGGAAAGGCAGAGCAGCCGCGCCGGTGAAGGCGGCAGCCGGAGTGGACGGAGGATCCGGATCGAGGACGGTTTTAAAAGAGCCGAGGTACCGGGGC
Source organism: Neltuma alba (assembly GCF_004799145.2). Lineage (NCBI taxonomy): Eukaryota > Viridiplantae > Streptophyta > Magnoliopsida > Fabales > Fabaceae > Neltuma > Neltuma alba. The sequence continues at coordinate 8,796 of NW_021633860.1, forward strand.
GTGAGGAAGAGGCCGTGGGGTAGATTTGCTGCGGAGATCAGAGACCCTGTGAAGAAAGCTCGTTTATGGCTTGGCACCTTTGATTCCGCCGAAGAAGCCGCTCGAGCTTACGACGCTGCCGCTCTCAGCCTCCGCGGACCTAAGGCTAAGACCAACTTTCCGATCAACCCTTCTTCTCTCTCACCCTTCTGTTACCACCACAATAGTAACAACCTCGCCGATCCGTTTTTAGATCACAGGTTGTATGCTTCTAATGGCTTCCAGGAGCACCAGATCAATCCTCAGAGACCTACCTCTAGCGGCATGAGCAGCACCGTCGAGTCCTTCAGCGGCCCTCGTCCTCGCTCGATGGCGCCGCCGTTGACCACCACCACCTCCCGGAGATACCCTCGAACGCCGCCCGTTGTGCCAGAGGATTGCCATAGCGACTGCGATTCATCGTCGTCTGTGGTTGACAACGACGGTGATGATATCGCATCGTCCTCTTTCCGGCGGCCTTTCCCCTTCGATCTTAACTTCCCACCGGTCGATGATGATCTTCACTGCACCGATCTGCGTCTCTGATGCTGAAACAGAAGAAAGAAAAAGAAGGAAAAAAAAACGTTATCTTTGAATTTTTTTATTGGAATTTTTGTTCTTTCTCCTATCTAATATGCGGAAGAAAAGAAAAAAAAATTGAGGACGATGAAATATGATCTTAAATCTGAGAGACAGTGGTGATGATGGGTATTGCTCTTCCTTCTTCCTCTTAAGCTTTGTAAGAGGAAGAAGGAAGAAAGAGAGTAATCTTATATGAACTGTTTGATGAACAAGATTTGATGCAGATCCTTGCCTGTTCTGCTTGTCTGTAATGTACAATACTAGTTAAGAAAAATTCAGTATCGCTCTAACAGAAGTTAGATCTCTAGCTTCCTCTTCTTTTTTCTTCTTATTGCTTTAGTTCTATTTTCAGTTATTAATGTTGGATGGTTTATTTCTATTTCTGGGTGCCTTCTCTGCTATTTAATTTTACTATTATTCTCCGTGACTGTTTCTGATTGTTGTGTTGGTGAGACAGTATTAATGGCAAGATTAACTTCTGTAATGCCATAGATTCTGTCATTGAGAGTGCCTTTTTCAAGTCTGTCTTCTCTATTTTTTTTCTGATCCAACAATGAAATATATAAATAGAAGGTGTTTGTGATGGGTGCGTGTGGGTGTATTGTGCAGATTTTGATTCTGTCACTGGGAGTGGCTTTTTGGAATTTGATTTCTTTCTTTCTGGTTCAACGAAAGACTCATTTGAATGTAAATGGATTAATGTAAGGTGTTTGTTATATATCTTGTGCAGATTTTGATCAATTTAGTGTCTCTTTGTTATTCTTGTGGAAGTGATACAGAAGAGAAGTCATATTTTGCCTTGTGCTTACGGATTATAGACCCGATAATGAATCAGCGGATTAGGTTAACGACACACAATATAGAAGGGTGTCAATACAATTCATTGTCTAGCGAAGTAGCTATATGATGATGCATTTTGATGTATCCTTGTGGTTTCGTTTCTCTCACTATGAAAACAATTTCAGCTGTTCATATCATTATCCCTTCTTGCTAAAGTCAAAACTAAGAAGTTGAACTCATCCCTATTACTAGAAATGAGAACTTCTGACGACTTTTGGCTCAAATCTATGGTGAGTGTTTTTAAAGAACATAGTTCTTTTTGATAAAGAAATTTAGGCCTCGTTTTTCGCTTCACATTTGACACAGAAGTTGGTATAGTGCAGCTTCTATGAGAAGTAAAAATGGATAGATTTTGCTCGAAAGTGTTGTTGGAATGTAATCCAAAAGTACTCCAGCTGGATTGTACTGTTGTTTAGAGATTTCTATAATTTTTAATATATGAATTAGGATGCGTTTGTGTTTGTATTAGCTTTGGTTTACTGGCTAACACTGAGTCTTTCAGTTCAAACCCTATTTGGTATGTGCATGCCAATACCAAAATGAACACGTCTATACAAGTGTTGCCTGAGTACAAGAATGAATGACTTGTGATTATGACCGATTGAGCATTGATGATTGAAGGATTTATCTTTCGTTTATGGCACAGAGAAAAAAAAAACTCCTTTGGTCTTGAATACAAGACTGAGTATCAGAGTCTTGTATTCAGGACCAGAGAAGTATTATTTTTTCGATAAAAGAAAATTCAGATGAGTTGGCTAACATTGAGGTATTGTTTATTTTTTTATTTGAGGGAAGCTAAGGATTTTTGTTCTACACTTTTTAAAATTTAAACTCGTGTTTTTTTTTTCCCTGTTACTATCTTAACAAACAACTAATTTTAAAGTTAAATAATATTTTACCTATAAATAAAGTTCTTCTTGAGACTTCGTTGGTTTCGAAACTTTTTCTTGTCATCTTAACCAACAACTGATTTTAGGGTTAAATAAACCAACAACTGATTTTAGGGTTAAATAACGCTTTGTCTGTAAATGAGATTTAAATTTGCGATCTTACAGATTTTAGCTTAAGAAGGAAATCCTTCTTGGTTTCTTTTATCAAAAGTGGTAATTTTTGTTGTGTAAATCAGCTTAATACTATGGTCAGCGAGGTTCTTCTGTAATGGCGATGTTTTCTGTGTGTATTTTACGCGAATGAATCGGACAGTAGTGTGGAAGAAGGGGATTATATTTCCAAGAGAATCAGCTTTGAAGAAAGGTGTCGTAAGTAGCAGGGTGAGGATGAGGCCTATGTTGGTTGCTTACAAGTTTGAATTCTGAATCAATGGCTTCGTTTCTCTTTTCTTTTCTTTTCCCTCTGCATCTTCGCTGCAGCAAGGGATCGCGACTCGATGCCATTGAAAGAATCGAGATTTGTTTTCTTCTTTTTATTTTTTATGCCTAATTCCGAGAGAGGGAGAGAGAGAGGCTCAAGTCAACACGCAATTGGGTACAGACTCTCTGAAAGCCTCATGTCTAAAGTTTGGCTTGATATGAAGATCCATTCTCGATTATGTTTTTTTAAAAAAATTATAAGTAGTATTAATTTCTGTACTTATAATTTATGAAATTCGTATGCATGCCAAGTGAGGGTCACACTATTGGTTATTAATTCCATTTTTCTTACCCCTCCGTCCTGTCTAATCTAACATAAAAGGAGTTACCCCATGAAGGATTATTTTGAATTCTCATTGTAAGAATTATTCATATTTAGAAAGTGTTTGGCCAATCCCAAAAGTGTTTTTCAGAAATTTTCAGAAACACTTTTCTATAAATTAAAATAAATTTTTCCACATATTTACTTCGTAGACCGTAAAAGTGCTTTTAAAACTATGGTTTGTTTTTACTCAAACATCCCATTAATACTAAATAGCATCTAAAACATATTTCTAATAGAAAGATGCTTATGTCTAATAAAAAAAATTTCTCTCACATATGAGAATAGAAACTAATGTCTATAATTAATAAAACTTTAAGTGTCCATTAAAAAAATGAAAGGTCTTAACTCTTAATTAAAAATGAAGCAGAGGAACTTAGATATTTTTTTTTAAATTATTATCATTGTTGATCTTCATCATTATCCAACATTGTCTTTGTGAAAGGGGCCAAACAACGTTTTACTGGAATGCTTTGACTTGCAAAGTATTTAAGTGTAAATTTATTATGAGTAGAATTATAATATTAAAACTAAGAATGAAATATACTTATCACCCTTCTATTTTATCTCAATCACGAAATCTCCCTTATATTTTGAAAATGTATATAAACTCCCTTTGAAATTAAAATATATGTTACACAAATCTTCCTTCTATATTTAAGATTCTATTGTCATTTATTCAGACCGGTAGTTGAATGTTAGGTTTGACTTTAAATTATTTTTTTGACCAAAATACCTCTTTTTAACATAATAATCATTTAGACATTTATATTTTTCAAAAAATGTTATTTATAAAATCAAAAAATAATTCCAATACATATATTTTAAAATTTCTAATATGTTATAAAATTTATTAATTTAAATCATAAAATTTTATAATTTTAATTTTTTTATCACAATCATGATAAATTATTTACTTTGATTTCTTTTAAATTGTAAAAACATATTTCAAATACATAATTATTGTTTATCATAAAGTTTAAATGATACAAGTTTAAAAGATTTTATAAATTATTTAAATTTATAATTCAAAAATTTATGAACATATTAGTTCGAGTATATATATTTATTGAAAAAATTATTTAACTTTTAATAAAATGTTTTATGATTGCCTTAAGTAAATAAAATTCGTGTAACTATAAAAATATAATTTAAGAATTTATTATAATAGATAAAATAGTAAACAATTTATTTTAATATAAATTTCATTGAAAAATAATATTTTTAGAATCTCCTAAGAATATTTCTAATGGTGTTAACCGATTAAACTAAATGATACGATTTAGAAGGTTAGCCAGAGTTTTTTTTTTTTTTAATTATACAACGGGGCTAGAGCGTCCAAACAGCGAAAAGCTAAACTAGAACACGTGTAGAGTGCGCAACGCCCAATCTGTCATCCTCTGTCCACTTAACAAGTCTCTCTGGCGGTAATAAATCCATCTTTGTATGGAACTGCCAAGGGGCAGCCTCAAGTAAATTCCATGCTGTAATAAAATCTCTGCTGCAGGGATATAAACCAGATATTGTGGCATTGGTTGAACCAAGAATTTCAGGAGTCAAGGCTGATCGAGTCATCCGTAAACTAGGATATCAAAACTCTCACAGAATTGAAGCTACAGGCTACTCTGGTGGAATCTGGCTCCTCTGGCGCAATAGTGTGACAATACAAATTCTAGCCAACCACAAACAGTTTATTCACGCCTTAGTGGGGGAAACCAGTGATGCAAATCATTTCCTGTTCACAGCCATTTACGGAAGCCCAAACTCCACCCTTCGAGAATGCCTCTGGCATGATCTCCTTAAGCTTCAGATAGCTGATAACAAGCCTTGGCTCCTAGCAGGGGATTTCAACGCAACTTTGGATATTGATGATAGGAAGGGGGGTGCAAGGCCAAGCCAACCTGGCTGCAAAAAATTCAAAAATTTTGTCCAAAATGCTGGGTTAATTGACATGGGCTTCTCAGGTCCAAAATATACCTGGCAGCGTGGAAATCTTTTGGCCCGTTTAGACCGAGCGTTATGCAACAATCAATTGATATCCCTCCACCCCTACATAGAAGTCATGCACCTGCCAAGAGTCCAAAGTGATCACAGGCCCCTCCTAATTAAACAAACTGATTCAAGCAAGCATTCCCAAGCACCTTTTCGTTTCCTAGCATCTTGGCTCCTTCACTCTAACTTCTCGGATCTTGTGGCCAGCACCTGGAACATCCAGAAAAATCTTGCCGACAACATCAGCTCTTTCATCGAAGCAGCAAAAAAGTGGAATTCAGATGTCTTTGGCGCCATAGGAAAAAACAAGAGGAGACTTCGAAACAGGATTGCCGAAACTCAAAAAGCCTTAGAGGATAACCCTTTCTCAGAATATTACCTCGACCTAGAAAGGAAACTCCTCTATGAGTACGAAGACATATGCCTGAAAGAAGAGGTCCTCTGGCTCCAAAAAAGTCGCAGTCAATGGATTAGAGACGGAGACAGAAACACAAAATACTATCATACCAAAGCCATGATTAGAAGAAGGAAAAATCGAATCATGCTCCTAAAAGATCAGAATGGTTGTTGGGAATCTGATCAAACCAAGCTCAGAGAGATGGCGTCTTCTTACTTTCTGTCCCTTTACTCGCTGGACCACACCCAGAATATCCCCTACAGGTATTCAAATCTCTTCCCTCCCACTCCTGATTTTACGGCTAATTTGCTTGCTTGCTCTATCACTAAGGAGGAAGTCAGAATAGCTCTCTTTGAAATGGGTCCCCTTAAGGCCCCAGGAGCAGATGGGCTGCATGCTTTATTCTTCCAATCCCAGTGGGAAATCATTGGTGATACTTTGTATAAAGAGGTGGCCAGTATTTTCGAAGGCAGTGACATCAACCCAGCTTTCAACAACACTTTAATCACTCTGATTCCTAAAGTCAACAACCCCCAAACGATTACAGAGTTTCGGCCAATAAGCCTGTGCACGACTGTCTACAAAATCATCACCAAGATTATAGCTAACCGCCTCAAGCCAATAATGCCAACGCTAGTCCTGCCCCCACAAGCCAGCTTCATAAAAGGAAGAAACATAACGGACAACATCATTATAGCTCAGGAAGCTATCCACTCGATGAGGAGAAAAACTGGCAAAACCGGTTGGATGGCCATCAAGGTTGACTTAGAAAAAGCTTTTGACCGGCTTCGTTGGGATTTTATAAAGGACACCCTAGAGGAGGCACGTATCCCCTCCCACTTGGTATCTATCATTATGAGGTGTATTACCTCAGCGAGCATGCAAGTCATTTGGAATGGCAAACCAAGCAAAGCTTTCTCCCCACAACGTGGAATCAGACAAGGTTGCCTTTTGTCTCCGTATATATTTGTGTTATGCATGGAACGTTTATCACAAGCTATCACTAAGGAAGTGGAACGAGGATCCTGGCGCCCTATTCATATGGGTAGAAATAGCCCACCCTTGTCTCATCTTTTCTTCGCCGACGACCTAATCCTTTTCAGCTCTGTGGATGACGCACAAGTCAGACTCACACATCAAATGTTAAGCGAGTTCTGCACATCTTCAGGGCATAAAGTGAATGCCTCAAAGACAAAGGTATATTTCTCTAAGAATGTAAGCATCCAAACCGCCAACTCCATTTGTGAGCAGCTAAACTACCAGAAGACAATGCACCTCGGACACTACCTGGGAGTTCCTCTTTTACACAAAAGGGTAACCAAGGACACTTATAAGTACATTGAGGAAAGAATGCAACGCAAACTGTCAGGGTGGAAAACTCAAGCCCTCTCTTTATCTGGTAGAATTACTCTGGCTCAATCAGTCCTGTCCACAATCCCTCTTTATGCGATGCAAACTTCCAGAATCCCAGCGTCGACCAAGGCTAAAATGGAGAGCATAATTCGCAACTTTATATGGGGTTCAAACGAGAACAACAGAGGCACCCACCTGGTCAAGTGGTCCGATGCTTGCCAACCAAAGAAACATGGAGGATGTGGAATGAAGAATCTGGAGCACCAAAACTCGGCTTTACTAGTTAAGCTTGCAGTTACAATTATGTCCAAACCAAACCTTTTTTGGGTTAAAATTTTACGTGCAAAGTATGGCTGGCAGGACACTTATAAAAGGCCATCAAGAATCAAGTCGGCCTCCCACCTTTGGAAAAGTCTCGCCGCTGTATGGGATGATGCGATTCTAGGCATTAAATGGAGCATTGGAAATGGACATAATGTTCGATTTTGGGAAGACCATTGGGTAGGCAACTTTGGCCCACTAAAGCATCTATCGTTCGCCCCGGTCACTGAACCTGAACTACAATTGTCAATATCTCAATTTATCAACCAAGAAGGCCAATGGGACTGGCCCAAGTTTGAAAGGAAGCTCCCTAGAGACTTATTGGACCAAATTGCCATAATACCCCCACCTAAGCCCTCTGATCCGCCAGCGCTTTGTCACTGGCACTTAGAACGCAATGGGGAAATCTCGGTAAAATCGGCCTATAACCTCTTGGCCCAAAATGATCTGAATGATGAGGACAATAAATGGAACCTAGCTTGGAGCTGGCCCGGACCAAGTAGAGTTAGAACTTTCCTCTGGCTCATTTTGAGTGGTAAACTGCTGACAAATACAGAGCGTCTCCGTAGACACATGACAACATCTGCGATGTGCAGCATCTGCGGAGGCGATGAAGAAGACATTAATCATGTGTTGCGACAATGTAAGTTGGCAGCTGAATGTTGGCAACTAATAGTTCCCCCACGCCAGTTGACACACTTCAAATCAGCATGCATGGCGGATTGGCTACAGGAAAATTTAGACCGTCAGGAAAAGAGCCCGTTGTGGTGTATAACCTTTGGAGTCCTATGCTGGAAGCTCTGGCACGCACGCAACAATCTCATCTTCAACCAGGAACGGACCTCAAGCTTTCGGATGGTTAATGAAACGCTAGCATTCGCAAACCATATTATGAAGGCCAAAAACTTTTGTAATCTTTGACCGGATGTATTTTGCCTAAAGAACGGGGCTGTTTCCCCTTCTTTATCCTCTTTACCCTGTACATATTTCTTGTTTAATGAATTCCTTTTACTCAAAAAAAACAAGTCTCTCTGGCGGTTCCTCAATCAATCGAATCTCATTGGTTTGAAGGAAGCTCCACTTGCCAGCCACTTTGCCACCAAATTGCCTTTTCTAGGAGCATGCCTCCCCTTCACCTCCCATCCATCTCCCAGGACTTCTCCCACTCTGCTCATAAATCTGTTGGTAGTCTCTCCACTAGATATCATTTCTTCCAGTTTATCTACTACAACCTGCGAATCAGACTCAATAATGACCCTATTTCCAGGGAATTTGTGTACTAGCGTAACAACAGTTCGGACGCCCCATAATTCCGCATCCTCTACACTGCATCTGCCTAGGCGTCGCGCGAAGCTGCCCAACCAATTCCCCTCATGATCTCTAAAAGGTCCACCACATCCCGCCACCTTGTTTAATTATTGAGTATTTTATTCTAAAAGTAATGTAAATATTTCAACTTCATAGTTACTTTCGAGCGTTGTATGGATTTAGATAAAACAGGAATGCAAAATGTTTTCTTCAAATGCTGTAATTTCCAAAATAAATTTAGAAGCATAATGAATACAGGATTAATAGTTGAACCTAATTACGTTTATTGTTTAATGAGTTGTTTTCCGAATAAGCTTTAATGAACTGTTTTACTCGGAAATATAAAAAAATAAAAAATAGAAATAAAAGTAATTGAAAAATAATACTACATTTTACATATTAAGAAAGTCGTTCTTTAATGATCTTATCAAACGACCAACGTATTGGAAAAACTGATTTTAATATATTTATCAACACAATTAGTTTAGAATCGATCTTTTTGTTTTATACGGAGTTTGGATGAAATTAGTCATAATTTAATAATGATATAATTTCTATAAATTGTAAACTATTACACACACACGCGCACGCATATATTAATATACACTCTGTGAGGAGAGATTTTTTTTTTTTGGGGGTCATAAGAGAGCTTCATGTGTAAGGATTAGTTTGAAATGGGTTCAATATTTTTTAAAAGAATAATTAATAAATGCAAGATTAATAGATAGATTTAATTATGTTGTGAGTTTAATATATGGTTTACCTAAAATATGATAAAATGGGAAAAAAATTAATAAGTAACATTACATGCATGATTTTTTTAAATAAAAGGACAATTTTATTCAAATGAATTAAAAAGATTACTCACACATAGTTAATTTGAGTAAAATCCAAATAAAGCAGAGAATAAAGCCGACCCATCATTAGAATAAGAATATTACAAATGAAACAGAACAAACAAACATTGAACAATAAATAAAAGCATGCAATAGAAGGTTCTGCCAATTGAAACCGAAGCTTGAGCAACTTCAACCAGACATGCAAGGGTGAGTAATTGATGAGCTCCTTGCTCTAATCGAATGGACATGAAACAATTCCTCCATGCAAGCTACTGTAGGAATTAAACGCCAAAGGCATAGAAATTCTTCAAGAAGATAGTTGCAGCAACCAAAGTTGCAAGCAAAAACAGTCAAAAGAAGCAACCCAAGACAAAGCTTTGCTACGGAGAGAAGGTTGACTTTATGCACCCAAAAACTTAAACCAAAAACCATCAAACAAAAAATTCCAAAGCAAAACCACCACAATACTCAGCACCAGATTGTAACATCTCGACTTTTGGTCTAAAAGTACCAGAATTAGCCTGAATTGGATAGGCTATCAAACCCTTTTTAGCATAAATCTCAAAAATGATAAAGATAGTTAAAGCAATTTTAGGGATTAAATTGCAAAGTGAGAAAGTTACTGGGGCAAATGTGTAACGTTGAGATTCCAGAAGAGTGTCAAGGGCCTAGAAAGAGAAAAGAGGCTAGATACAAGTCTAAAGTTAAGCTAGAAGCCTCAAAGAGATGGTTTTATGAGGTTAAGTTCAAGTAGGGATTAAATTGTAAATTTAGAAAGTTATGGCCAACAGAGATAAAAATAGAAAATTCTAGAAAATTCTAGAAAAATCTCAAAAAAATGGAAAATAATATCCTAAGACTCTTTTGTAAAGAGAAATGAAGAAAATACCCCTGAGGCAACTTAAATAGAATCTATAAGATCATGGACATCAAAAGTACACTGTTTGAGATAATTATTTAAAATAGCAAGAGACTTCAAAAATATACACAAAAATGAGTTTAAATAGTTAAAAGGTTGTGCTAATTTATAAAATTAGTTCCTCTCCCAGAAGGCCAGTGGAATGACTTTAATAAAATATAAAGTCGATTATGCTAGTTAAGGGTATTTTAGTAAATGATTTTATGAAAGGCTTAAAGGAAGTGTTATGACGTGAGAAAATTCATAGATATTCTCTAAAATTAAAGAAAATTTATAGAGTAAACACAAGAATTTTTTAAACTCCAGAAGGCCATTAAGAAAGTCAGATAAATGTGAGTCAAGTAAATTAGAAGGAAACTTATGTCCTGTTTGGTTCATTGAATTAGAGGGAATGCAATGTAATGATAAGGAATGGAATGTAATGTAATAATAATTACATGAGTTTGTTTGGTATGATAGTAAAAATGATAATAATAAATTGAACTTTTATTTATTTAATTTAAGAATAATATCAGTAAAAAGACTAAAATAGTCCATCCCTTTTTCCTTCATCTTCACCTTGTCCCCTGCCGTCGCTCACTCGCTTGTTTTCCTTCATCTTCAATTATCACCGTCGCCTCTCAACACCATAAAACATCAATATCCTACCTATGAATCAGTATTCTACAAATGGTTTTGATGAAGAGTGTCTTGTGGAGAGCTAGAGAGAGGGAAACATTCACAAAAGGGAAAAGGAGATTCTTTGCTTCTCATCCATTCTCCCTCATCACAGATCCGATTGATCTCATTACTAAAAAATGGCGATGTAGATTTGTGTTCATCTTGATGGTAGACAATGACGATGATGAGGTTTGATGGTATGAGAAAGATAGATGAAAAATGTTGCTAGATCTATTCATTGAAGATGAAAATGGTGAGGAGTTTTGCAAAAGTCAATGGGGGTGGTGAATGCAGAGGTCGTCCTACGACAGTGGGGACAATAAGGTGTGTGGAGAGAGGAAGACGAAGAAAAAAGTTCAATGGTGAATAAAGTCAATTTTAAAATTATAAGGGCAACATTGTCTTTTCAACTCAATTACAAGAGGTCCGCATCCCTATTCATGAGTCTCCCCAATGTAATAATGATGCACTCATTTAATGTAATCAGCATTACAAAATGTAATCCTATTTACATTACATAAACTCAACCAAACATTTGAATAAGCTATTTACATTAGGATTACATGTAATCCTTTTTCATGTAATCGAACTAAACAGGCCATTAGAGATTAAGTTTTGATCCAATGGTCAAGATTCATTCTTCCTTCCTCTCTACTAGATTTTTGACACCTAGCCCTTCTAGAAGGATGATGTAAGGGATGATGTAGGAAGATGATACAAAAGTGCAATTGAAGTTTCAAGTTTACCTTTACACTTTCTATTAGCTTTCAAGGGCATTTTGGTTCATTTAAGGCCAAAGTTTTAGCTATAAATAGCCTTCACCTCTTCACTTTTTTGGCCAAGATGAGAACAAGAGGGGAAACTCTTGTCATTTTTATTTCTTGAAGCATAATCAAGAGGAAAATACCACCTTTGATAATCTAAGCTTGGATACAAGGTTGGTTTTATATTCTACCTTGTATTTTGATTTGTATTCTTGCGTTTGATGGTTGAAAAATGTGGATTCCCCTAAGAGGAGGTGCTGACTGAAATCTATAAGAGATAAGGGAGGATGATTTTGATGTCAGTTTAAAGTCATTGATTATAGCTTAATTCAAGTGGTATTTCATTGAAATTGGAAGAATTGCATGTTATGGAACCAAATATACTGTTTAGCCAGATCTATTTATGTCCCTTAAGAACAAGCATTGGAAGCATTGTAATTAAAGTTGGAATTTTTAGATTTCAAAACCCCCTATTTAGCCAACACTGGTTTTTGGAGAAGGAGTTTTCTTTTTATGAATCTAAGCTCATATTTGGATTTCTTGGGTAAAATTGTGTAGGACTGGCCTAAAAGAACAATTATTACAAAGCTAGAACACTAATCCTAAAATTTAGAGAAAAGGTTAAGTTCAAGAGAGCTAGTCTTGAACTTTATGTAATCTCTTAGTCCTAATGGATTGTATGATCATTATGGCTATGTTTAGAACCTTAGAACATCCTAAAAGATGTTTGATGATATTGACTGAAAGCTTTTATGGTTGGGAAGTCAAGGGAGTCAAAGGAAAAACAAGAGGAAAGCTAGAAGTACAAGGTAGTGAATTTACTTATTGCCATTGCTTGATATTGTATACTTGTGTATTGCTATGTACATGATGTTTGAATGTTGTTATGACATGTTTTAGCTGCTGTGATTACTATTTATGATGAGTAGATTATGCCTCCATAGCCATGCATCAAGAAGGTAGATTTAGACATGCTAGTATGTCACTAACTCACAAGAGAATAAGCAAGTTGCATGTAATGCATTAGCATCTATCTAGCATGATTATGTGATATTGTTTGCTACTGAGATTCTCCCAAATCTCTCCCCTCTCTAACCAATTATTTAGGTCAATCAATGATGGGAAATAATGGCATGAGAAGGAAGGAGAAGAAAATAGAGAATTATTGATGTTAATAAATGAGATTAATGTATAATTCTCCTATTATGTAAATTATGTTTATGGATGCCAATTGTAACACCTCATGTTTAAATCAATTAACTTTCCTTGCGGAAGCATTTGGAATCACTTTTGAAGGCTACAATTGATGAAAAATCAAGTTTGAAAATTTTTATTTATGGGTTACTATTCATTGTCACCTTAAAATGTGGCAAATTTCGAAAATTCATAACTAATTGTAGAAAAATTGAAATTGAGTGATTCCAAGTTTTACAGAAATCTCTTTGGATAAAATTTTGAGGAAAAATAGTTTCTGAACTGATTGCTTTGAAATTCGAGCTCAATTTCCTTTGAAAAAGTTACTGTTCATTTAGTCATTTTCGGATTTTACTGTATTTTTGCCTAACTTTGGAAAGGCATAACTTTCTGCTCGGTTATCAGAATCGGGCAAACTACCCCTCATTTTAAAGAGAGACATAAGATCTCTTTACTTGCCAAATCTTATGACCTAACTCACTCATTTGATAGGTCAAACTGGAGCTACAAACTCACTGCTCCAGGACTTACGTTTTATCCCTTAACATCTCTTTAATTCTTTTTATTTCTTTGGCATACATAACATGGCCTTACTATTTCTCGTTCATGCTCATACACTTTCATTCATGCCATAAATATTATAATTAAATATATGGCATCGTTGGCATCCATAACCTAGTTCACAAAATAGTAGAATTATACATTTATCAACAGTCTCATCCATTAACAAGAATAATTCTTCGCTTACTTCTCCTTGCTTCTCATGCCATTATTGCCCATCATTGATTGACCTAAATGGTTGGTTAGGGAGGGGTGAGATTCGGGAGAATCTCAGTAGCAAACACTACCCATAAGCATGCAAGACATAATGCACATGCATGACATGTTATAACATTAACAGATGAATGCCATAGAAAGTAAGCTAAAGCATTTCATGCTTCCATAACATATTGCCAAGGCAAAACATAACATAAACTTGCAAACATAACTTTGCAAGCATTTCATCATAGCTTAGTCACATCATGGCAACACAATCACATCATGCAAGCATACATATCAAGCACACAGTATAGGTAAATTCACTACCTTGTAACATGGCTTTCCCCTTGCTTTTCCTTTGATTCCCTTGTCTTTCCAACCATGTGGACATTCGGTCAACATCACCAAACATCCTCTTGGATGTTCCAAAGGTCCTAAACATAGTCATATTGATCATACAATCCATTAGGACCACTAGATTACATAAAGTTCAAGACTAGCTTTCTTGAACCTCAACCCTTTCTCTTAGTCTTAGGGTTTTCTTTCTAACTTTTCTAACATAAATCTTATCATTTCCCATCCTTAAGATCCTTTTCTTGTCAATTAGGACCACTTTAGATGGCCTTAGATTCAAGAATACCAAATCTGGAAATTTTGCTTCGCGGGTACTGTTCACGCAGAATTTCCAGATTTTTTGCTCAAATTTGAAAATTCATAATTAATTCTAGAAAAATCCAAATTGAGTGCTTCCAAGTCTCACTAAAAGATCCTTAAGTTAAATTTAATGGAAAAATAGTTTCAGGAACCAATTCTATTCCAAACAGCACCGGAATTGTACGGAACTCGAAACTCTTCCAAAAGTTCAACACTGTTTCCAGATTTCAAACCCTAACTTTGGAAAATCACCATAAATCGTACACATATCCAAATGAAGTGTTCTACCTATAGATTTAAAGCTCACAGAGTGTACTTTAAGCATGCAAAATTTCAGAATCAGATACGCACAGTAACTAATCCGAAACAGGCATGAAATCAGGTGCTATAACCATCACATACCTTGTTTTAGAGTTTGATCTGGCTTGGAACCACTTGGCTTTTCTTTCTCCCTCTTCTTTCTCTCTCTAGAAACCATTTTGCAAGAGCTTCCCCATGGATTCCTTATGCTTGGATGAAATGGTAGGGAGGGGAGGGGGTATTTATAGAAAAGCAGACTGAATCTGGACCGTTGATCTTAAAAATACGTGGCTCGATCTGGACCGTCCATTTTCTCTTTTGATCTTACGATGACAAGTGTCCTATGACATCATGCTTACCTCATCATGATGACATCATGCTTACATCATCAAGCCACATGTCTTTAATCCGACCGCACACGTGTCTTGCATCCGACAGTACACGTGTCTTGCATCTAGCCGTACACGTAATATTTTCTTTTTCTCATCTAACCGTACACTTGTCACTTTCATGTCCTTTCATCATTTATGGCATTAAAATAGGGAGAACATAAATGGAAATTCGTGCAAAAATATTTTCTCAATTATTTCTCCACCTATCAAGCTAATCTTGCACCGTATCGGATACTTTTCGGGTCCTGACTTACCCTGTACCACCAGGACATGTTTTGACACTATTTTCTCATCTTAATAAGTACATATATGGTGCCACCTTAGAGGAGCAGAGGGGAAAATAATTAGCTCTACTGACGGGCTACTTAACCTTACTGAGTCATGCAGTAAAGATTTCACTATAACGGGTAGACAAAAGACTGTCTAAAATATTCCCATACTGCGTTCTGATTTTTATGCTGTCCATAAATATCTTCTGGTGACTCAGCATGATGACTCGTAGGTGTCATGATTACGCTTGGTGACTCAGCATGATGACTCGTCGGTGTCATGATTACGCTTGATGACTCAGCACGCTGACTCAGCATCGTCATGATGGCTCTTAGATATTTTCTTTGGTTTTGTCTCCTATTTATGGGACAAAATTATTTAATATTTGACCGGAGCATTTTATTCAATTTAGAGCTCCAAAATTCATCCAAAAATATCATAAAATTCCTCATATTCTAGAGAAAATCTGTGAATTTTCTCAGGTCATAACTCAACCTGTAGCCCCTCTTAAAAATCATTCTTTAAAATGCCCTTTTTCGGCACAACTGGCTTTTAAGTATTCTTAAAGCCATTTTATTGGTCTTTTGGGGATGAAACTAATTTTATAATTTTCTATAGTCTCTTAGATCATACATCCCCATTTTACCATAATTTTCTGAGGCTTTCTTATGACTCAAACAATTAAATCTACCTCTACATCTCAAATTGAGCCATAAACTTATAAATTCCTTTTAAGTTACCTCAGGGTAATTTTCGTCATCTCTCTTCACAAAAGAGTCTTAGAATATTATTTCCCATTTTCTGGGATTTTCTTAGAATTTTCTAAGTACTTTTCATTTTTACCCCTGATGGCCATAACTTTCTGAATTTACGGTTTTACCCCTGCTTAGGCTCAACCTTATAAAACAATCTCTTTGAAGCTTCTAACTTAACCTTCGGTCTGCATCTAGCCTCTTTTCTCTTTCTGGGCCTTTGAGACTTTACTGGAGCCTCTAACTTTGATTACCCTTTAGCCCCTTAAAACATTCACTTTGCAGTTTAGTCCCTAAAACTGCTTTAACTTTCTTTCTCATCTTTAAGACCTCTACTAAAAAGGGGTCTGATAGCCTATCCCATTCGGGCTATTTCTAGTACTTATAGGCCCAAAAATCGGGATGTTACACCAATGATGCAATGTAATTGATTAGAATGTCTTTAGCATAAATGAAAATCTATGAGAATGAATGGGAAAGAATAAGCCTAAGTTATGCATGCCAAAGCAAATAAAAGAATTAAAGCAAGTAAAGGTAAAGAGAAAAACATAGGTCCTGGAGCAGTCAGTTTCGAGCTCCAGTTTGACCTATCAAATGAATGAATTAAGTGACGAAGTTTGGCAAGCATATAGTACACATCTGAAACTTTAAAATGAGAGGTAGATCACTTTAATTGGATATGTACACAAGAGATACAAATTTCCATAGTTGAGGTAAGAAATTTGAAAGTTTTAGGATTTACCCAATGAATAGTAATGTTTAATGAAAAAAACTATATGAATGGGCATGAGATAAGTCCAGTTTGATATTTTTTCCTTAAAGAGAATTGAAAGAGGTTCAAGTAGAAATTTGAAGCACCTCTATATGATTGTTTTAGAATTAGTTATGATTTTTAAAAGTTGATCCTGTAATATGAAAAATGCACAATGAACAATGCTTCCATAAATCAATGTCCTAGTTATGTTTTTATAAGTTAATGGCCATCCAAAATGGTCTGAAATGGTTCTAATTGGACCTTAAGCTATAATAGAAGTAAGGTGTAATATTTTTGGTATCAGAATAGAGATTTTGGCATAGGAAAAAGGAAACTATTTGTAAAGGTTTAGAAAAACCCAATTCAGGTTAGAACTAGTAATAGGGTACTAGTTATTGTCCAACTATGGTTATGGATTGGAGGTGGGTGCTTTCAGAAAAATAAGTGTTGAGGATCGTTAAGAGGTGAATCCTCAGCTAGAAAAAGATAGATAAAATGATGATAAGAAATCATACAATAAGGAAAGTAGCCACTATTTAAAGTTATCAGACTCCCCCTCTAGAGGAAGAGTAATGACTAAGAGTTAGACAGGACTGTTAAGGGTATGAGTCTGTACACCAGCAAGAGGGTATAGTGGCAACCTAAGCTTGATGAACTCTTATAGCCTCGTTAGGGGTAGGGCACCATAATAAAGTAGCTATCTTAAGTCCCTGAATAGATCAATAAGAACTTATAGATAGTAAACTCAAGATAGATAGCCCTATTGAAATTTTTTAGGGATCAGGAAGAAGAGAGAGAGATGAGAATGAGACAGATAGATATGCAGGGAACTAGCATATAGAGATAAGCATGTTCTCGAGAATGTTAAGAGATACTTAGTCACTTGGGGTTAGGTTGAGAGGCATCTTTTTACAAAGGATATAGTCTTAGCCACGAGTCTTCCTAGAGTAATTGGGAACTAGTCCTTTGAGGCAGAATTGGCACCACTCTAGACAGAGCCAGATACCCTATCTGAGCAGGAAAGGGAAGCAGTCATGATGGAGTTGATGTTGCTGTAGCGAAAGTGATGTGTCTATCATTGAGAACTGAGAAGAGCAGCCGAGCCAAGGAAAGCAGAGTTGACGTTACCCAATGAAAGCATGACTAGCCAAGAACAAAGTTAGAGTTAAATGTCCCTAAGCTTAGTAGAGTACTAGAGCAAGCAGAAAGAAGAAAACCTTATAAGTCCTCTCCCTATAACTTTCAGAATCAGCTAGAAACAGAATATAAGAGGCTCCCTTTTGTAGGGATGAGATGTCTGAATGGCACGCTACAAACATATTAACCAGTAAGGGCTTTAGTCCTTGCATTGAAATGCCAGGTATTATGCATGTTAGAGTAATTTTCCTACTCAGAAGTGAAGCAGAGGAAGAGAAGTTGCATAAGTTCTTTCCCTGTATCATTTTAAATTAAATAGAGATGGTAAGAACAGCTAGAGGAGTAAGAGAACTCTAAAGGCAGATTGGATTATGCACCTAAGGAGATAGATAGATGGCTTAGAGAATTGATTGAGGCCTAAGAGAATGATATTGGCTCTTGGAATAGTCTTGGAGAATGATCAGTCAAGTTACCAACTAAGTAAAAGTGACTTATTTTATTGCTCAGTCCTGTGGTCCAGAGTCTCTCAAAGATCTTAACATGGCTCAGACTGATGATAATATTCCAGGGTCACTATGGATCCTGAAGAGGCTTATGGTAGAGTATAGTAGCTTCCGACGTTGTAGTAGACTGAGCTTAAGGAAAAGTAGTTGAGCCATAAGAGTAAGAGTACAGTACCTCTTTGGGAAGATAAGTACCAATGATGAGTTTGAGATGTGGAAACCTCCTTTAGTAGTGAACTAGTATAGAAAGAGTACCCATGACTTCCTTCCAGATAACCTTATCATTGATTAGGCTGAGCTCAATTCTCTTCTGATTAATATAAGCAAGCTAGAGTTAGAAAAATTAGAGCCATAAGTCTTAAATAAGAGACATTCAAGCTAGTTCCAGATACAGGAAGAACCACGTGTGATACAAAGACAACCTGAGTATTGACGAGTGTCACATCCAGTAATATGACATTTAGGAATAGGGATATTCCTAAATAATTAAGTGTCAAAAATGACAAGGAGAAATAGAAGAATTTTGGTGGAATAATTATTATAATTTTCCAAACCAATTATGAAAAGTTTGACTAATTAAGAAAAATTGGTCAAGAGTAATTATGAAAAAATATTTCCAAGCCTTGGAAAATTAAGGACAATATTCGTTGAGAATTATATGGGATTATAAAATTGATTTTATGACCAAATTGCCCTTGGAGAAATTACAAAGGAATTTAAGGGCGATTTAAGCTAGTTTAAGGTCCTTTATTTGGAAAATTCCAAATAAATATTTTTAAGGAGGATAAAATCCCGAGAAAATTCCTATGATATTCCAAGGAATTATAAGAGATTATGAAATTAAAAAAGACTCCCAAGTATCCAAGATTTTTCCCAATTCCTTTGAAAAGAGGAAAAATCGCTAAAGAGAAGGAAAATAGTTTTCCTTTTTATTTAATTATTGGGAAATTAAAATTGAGACAAAGAGGACAATTTGGAAAGATAAAAATGAGGAGAATAATTTATGGATATGACAGAAAATAATTACAGAGGTTAGAGGATTGTAATTATAGAAAAAAAGTTAAACCCAGAATAAAAGTGCACTAATAAAGTGTTAATCAGAGTCTTACACTTTACTTGGCCCACAAGTTGCCACTTGTCAAGCATTCAATAGATGATAATTAAAGCTTTGCAAGTGTCAATCTACCAATAGAGAGGATCTTGACCTTGGAATTTAATTACATTATGATTTAAGTTAATTAAAAAAGAGGATTAAGACTAAGCAGGCTTATGACACTTGGCATGGCATTAATGATGGTTGGTGGGATATTTTTGGTTCATTAATAAGCTCTTCCTTCCCCCTAGATCTGATTATGGTTTGGCCAAAGTGAGAGCAAGAGAGAAAAGAGAGAGTTTCAAGTGGAAATCAAGGGGAAGCCATCAACTTTGATCAACCAACCAAGCTTCAAGGTTAGTTTTTGTTCTTAAGTTGTTCTCCACCTTGTTTGCTTGAGTTGTATGGTTGAAAATCATAGTTTTCCTTCTCTTTTGGTGCTGGCCGAAACATATATATTATAGGGGAGGAAGTTTTATGGTTCAATTTTGCTAGAACACTTCAAAGCATGATAAATCTTAGTGGTTACAAGTGGTTGTAGGTTAATTTTGAAGTGTTTTCTTTGCCATGTTGCTTGAGTTTCATTTAGGTTAAAGCTAGATTTAGACCCTAGGATGAGTTTTTCAAAGTTTTGAGGCTTCCATTGTGTTCAAAATGAAAAATGGTGTAGGGTAAACCTAAAGAACAAGTGTTGGAAGCCATAGAATCAAAGTTACAATTTTTGGATTTTGAACCCTAATGGTTCGGCCAAGCTGAAATTGAAAGAGGAAGTTTTATTTTCTTAAATCTAAGTAGATATTTAGAATCTACATGAAAAACCATGTAGGAAAAGGTCAAGAGGGAATTTTTAGGGTTTATGGAAACCAACTCTAGAAATTCAAGAACAAAGATAGAAGCTTGAAGGGCTTTAGGAGTTTCTTGAGTTATGTTATTGATTCTTATGTGGAATGGTTAATGATTCTTGCTGCCATTTTTGTGGATTGCCATGTTAGGGTTTGGCATTTGTGGAAGCAAGAAATGAGAAGAAGAAAATCAAAGAGCATTGGATTAAGGTAGTAAGATTTAATTAACCTTAATGTTAAGTGTTGCATTGATTGCTATGCAATTTCATTTGCTATTATGTGGTTGAACTAGATGATGATGATGATGATGATTGTATAGCTATACTCCTTACTTTATGTGCCTTGGCTATTGCATGTTAGGGTGCTACATGTATGAGGTAAAATAGTTCCCTATTAATAGCAAAAGGTTGAAATGCTTGTAATTGATGCATGTTAATGTTTTGGTTGATTGGTCTTGCTACTGGGATTTCTCAAAATCTCATCCCCCCAATATAATGTAACATTTTAGGGCCTAAAACTCTCAAGAGCAAGCTGCAGATTGGAGGCTAAATTATGGTGTTGCACCATAAAAATTCGTGGACATTTGGTTATGTATAAATATCAATATTTGGTGCTGTAATCCCTAAGCAGGATGTTAGTTTAGAGCCATGTTTTATTAAGTTACTGAATGAATCTCTACACAAAATTTAGTATGCTTAGAGTTGACATCTTGAGCTTCAAATTGATAGGCAGTACGTTAAAAATGGCCAAGTATACGATTTTTAATGATTTTTCAAATTTAAGGTTCAGAATCTGGAAAAAGGATTTTCCAAATGAACAAAGGTGAATTTCACAAAAACATGATGCTTTTTCAAATGGAATTGGTTCATAATATTATTTTTTCTTGAAATAGAATTCAAAGATCTTTTTATAGAATTTTGAACCACTCCATTTCAATTTTTGTGGAATAAGTTATGAATTTTTGAAGTTGGGCAAGAAAACTTGGATTTTCCTGATGAACAGTAAAAATCCGAAAATAAGCTTTTTTCATGAATTTTTGAGCCCAAGACCATCCATGTGGTCTAAAAATGGTTTTAATTAAATCCTAAGTAGATTCGATAGTAAGGTGTGACAACGGGCAAATCCTAAGATGAGGTTAGAGTCAAGAATGTAAGCTGAAAAGACCTAACAAAATAGAACCAGAAGGGTATAAGACAGCAATGTACCAGGGTTCGAGCCTATCTATCACACCTTACTATTATATCCACTTAAGTTTCATTTAAAACCACTTTAGAACACATTGAATGGTCTTGGGCTCACTTTTTACCTTAAAAACGCTAATTTTCGGATTTTTATTGCTCATCTGGTAAAATCCAGTTTTTTGGCGCCCACTTCAAAAATTCATAACTTATTCCAAAAAATCCAAATGGGGTGGTTCAAAATTATACTTAAAGCTATTTAAGTTCTATTTCAAGGAAAAAATAATCTCATGATCTAATTCCTTATGAAAAAGTGTCAGGCTTTTGTGAAATGTCATACTGTTCATTTGCCAAAAACCCTTCTTCCCAGATTCTGACCTTTACTTTGAAAAATCATTAAAATTCGTATACTTATTAGCCATTTTTAACGAATTAGCTATCAAATTGAAGATCAGGATGTTATCTTTTATCATACCAATTTTTGTGATTAAACGCATCCAGTAGAATAATCAAAAAGTTGCACGAATATGGCAGTGTTAGTGTGCTTACAGCATTGTTAGTTTAATATATAGATAACCAAAAAGGGTCCACGAATTTTATGGCAAAACACCATACTTTAGCCTCCAATCTGTAGCTTGTCCATAGTAGTTTCAGGCCCTAAAGTGTTATATTATATTTGGGTGATGAGATTTTAAGAAATCCCAGTAGCAAGATCAATCAACCAAAACATTAACATGCATCATTATAAAGCATTTCAACATTAGCTATCATAGGAGAACTAATCTTTTTATAAATAGGCAAACCTCAACATGCAAGGCCATGGCAACAAATGTAAGGAGCAACCAATCACATCACATCATCGTAGTTCAACCATATAATAGCAAGCATACATGCCATAAATAACAATGCAAAGTTAACATTAATGGCTAATTAGATCCCACTACCTTAATCCAATGCCTTTTGTTTTCTTGTTGTTCCTTCTTGCTTCAACAAGTGCCAAACCCTAACATGGCAATCCACAAAAAGGGTAGCAAGAATCATCAACCATTCCTCATAAATCACTATCATAACTCAAGTAACTCCTAAACCCCTTAAAGCTTCCATCTTTGTTCTTGGATTTTTAGAGTTGGTTTCCATAAACCCTAAAATCACTTCTTGACTCAACCCTATATGATTTTTTATGTAGATTCCAAATATCTACTTGGATTTAACAAAATAAATTTCCTTCCTTCAGTTTCAGTTTGGCCGAACCCTTAGGGTTTAAAACTCAAAAATTGCAACTTTGCTTCTATGGCTTCCAACACTTATTCTTTAGGTTTACCCTTCATTATTTTTTCATTTTAACACAATGGAAGCCTCAAAACTTTAAAAAACATATCCTAGGGTTCAGATCTTGCTTTGCCGAAAATAACACTCAAGGAAATAACCATGAAAAATGCTTCAAAACCAACTATAATTCACTTGCAAACACTAGGATCTAACTTGTGTTGTTGTGTCTTAGCAAGTGTGATGAACAAAACTCCCTTCCCCTTTTATTATTCACTTCAGCCAACCATTAGAGAGAGAGGGGACATATTTTTCAACCATAAAAGAGAAGGAAAACAAGGCAAGAACACATCTGGAACTAAGAAACTCACCTTGAATCCTTGATTGAATGACCAAAGTTGATGCCTTTCTCTTGGTTTTCCTTTGAAGCTCTTCCGTTTTCCTCTCTAACTCTCCTTGGCCGAGATGTAGATCAGATTTAGGGGAGGAGAAGCTCATTCAATGCACACAAAATATCCCACCAACCATCATTAATGTTGTGCCAAGTGTCAAGAGCCTACTTAGTCTTAATTTTCTCTCTTAATAACTTAAATCATAATGTAATTAAATTCCAAAGTCAAGATCCTCTCCATTGATAGCTTGACACTTGGAAAGCTTTTTTAATACCATCCATTAGAGGCTTGACACATGGCTAAGTGTGAACCATTTGAATTGCAAGACTCTAGTCTTGCTTTATCGGTGCACTTTTACACTGGGTTTAACTTCTTTTCTATAATTACAATACTCTGGCCCCTGTAATTATTTTTCTATCAGATCCATAAATTATTCTCCTCATTTTTATCTTTCTTTCCAATTTTTCCTCTTTATCTTAAAATTATTTTCCCAATAATTAAATAAAATGGAAAACTAATTTCCTTCTCTTTAATGATTTTTCCACTTTTCAGAGGAATTGGAAAAATCTTGGGTACTTGAGGGCCTTCTTTTAATTTTATAATCTCTTATATATTCCTTGGGACATCACAGGAATTTTCTTGGAATTTTTTATCCTCCTTAAAATATTTATTTGGATTTTTCCCAAATAAAAGACCTTAAACTAGCTTAAATTGCCCTTAAATTCCTTGTAATTTTTCTAAGGGCAATTTGGTCATAAAACAATTTATAATCCCATATAATTCTCAAGGAACATTGTCCTTATTTTTTCTTAATTTTCTGAGGCTCGGAATTATTTTTCCATAATTATTCTTGACCAATTTTCCTTAATTAGTCAAACTTTTCATAATTGGCTTGGAAAATTATAATAATTATTTTCCACCAAAATTCTTCTATTTCTCCTTGTCATTTTTCACCTTTAAATATTTAGGAATATCCTTATTCCTAATTGCTATATTACTTACTGGATGTGACACTATCAGTATCAGTGTCTTAGATTCCCGTCAGCACTGTTCAGTTAAGCGTGCTTAGGTAAGAGTAGCCCAAAGATGGGTAACCCTTGGGACTTTATGTAAAGTGTGTAGAGGCTAGAAATATAAGCCATTTTTGGCAAAAATACACAAAGTTCAGTCGAATGGAAGATAAAGTTAAGGTAAACAGAGATAATCTGGAGTTGACAAAAGGAATAAGTAAGATCTATGAAGACCATATTGATATCT
>NW_021633861.1:0-34723 GCF_004799145.2 Neltuma alba
CTTGAGTTAGCAAGTGTTTCATGAAATCTGTGTCAAGTTTTCTTAGATTCTTAATCATATTTTATTCCTTGTGCATAGGGATCTTTCATATAACAACTTTAACAGTGGAAATGCCGGGAGAAGAATTGTGAACAGCCAAAAGTGTGAGAATTTTTGCATTTGTAGCGATTGTATGCAATTTTAAAAGCTATTATTGGGTCTTATTCATCTTTTATACGCCTTAGGAACCTTTTGGAGACCCTTTGATGGCCCATGACTCGTAAGTTTTACATTTTGGGGCCTTTGTTTGTCTTTCTTTAAAACCATAAAGATTGTTTTTTCCTCTTAATCTCCTTTAAAACTTTAGTGTTTTTATGCGATTATGCTGACTTGTTCAGCTTCCCCACCGTTCTTTCAGAGGATCTGTTACTTGTATGAGAAGCACTTGTTCTAAAAGTAAGTTGATTTTTCATTCATTTCCTATAGACTGTCAATGTAATTTGACTTGAAAACCTTTTCTTTCTGGAGTTTAGTCTTTTGATTCATGAGCATATTTATGGCTCTATCTTCGCTTTAGTTGATTCCCCCCCACCCCCCAAAAAAGCATAAATTTATTTGCTGAGAAGTTGGATGTGGTAAGAGCCACATTCATAAATAATGGGGTTTTATATTGATTCTGATCCTACCGCTCAAGTACTTTTATCTGCTGATCATTTTTATAGAAATTGCAAGTATCTTCTAAGTTGCATAGATATGTAGAGCGCTTAAATGATTATTGATTAAATATGCAAAAACTATATGAGATCTCAACTGATTCTAAGACCATTAGTTTCATGCATAGGTGACCCGCTTGTTAGAGAGTGGGGGCAACCTTTGCAAAAATTAAATGTTGGTATGTAAACTTTGATCTTTTGATCCCACTGACTTTAATATTTTGACTTCATTAGGCCCAACCCTAATCTATTTAGGTATTACCCCTGCTGACTTAGAGTCCTAAGTCCACCACTGGTTTCATATCAAAGGACTACATCCATGTTCGCTGCTGTTTTTGGTTTCTCTATATAAAAGTACTTCAAATTTAGAATGAATAATTCTAATTGTGTGGATTTGTTCTGGTTCTTTATTGAATGTTTCTGTCTCTTCTTGAGCCAGCCTGGTACTCTGTCAATATAAATTGTGGTGGTAATCAGGAAGCCATTGGACGTACAATGTATGATGGTGATTTGGATCTAGTTACACAGGGATTTGCAAAGAGTGCAACTAACTGGGCAATTAGCAATACTGGTCACTTTTTAGATGCAAACAAAAGGATATCTATGTCGAACAAAACAAGAGTCTCCCCTGTGCCCCTGTTAAACTGTACGGAAATGCACGTCTTTCCCCTATTTCTCTGACCTATTATGCATTTTGCCTGGGAAATGGACCGTACACGGTGAGTCTCCATTTTGTGGAGATAATGTTCACTGATGATCAAACATATAGAAGCCTTGGAAGGCGTGTATTTGATGTCTACATTCAGGTAATTAATGGTTACATTGTTTGTTTACTATTGTCAACCAGGTGTTTGATATTGAACAAAAGCCTTTTTCCCGGTAATCATTGTATGTATATAAAAGTGAAACTTCAATCCCTAGTTATGCTATTATTACCCTAAGTTTGAAGAATCAGCTACATGGTTCATGGCTTGTGAGTTGGAACTTGCTATTAATTTTATATTATATGGTGATCTTGATGAAATATAAACAATACCAAAATTTTTTATATTTTATATTTTTTAACTTTTGATGCATGAGGAGAACTCTCCTTAATCTGCATGACTTTAGTAAATTCTCAATATGCATTCAATAGAGTAACTATTCTCTAAAACTGCTTAACAATTGTGGAACCAATTTCTACTATATTTTTCTGAAATGTCCAGAATTTATTTAAGAACATTAACATCCTGAAGCAATTTGGATTGGATTGGAATCTTGTAGGAACGGCGAATGCTGAAGGATTTCAATATTGTAAATGAAGCAGGGGGAGTTGTAAGCTAATCATAAAAAAATTTACTGTAAATGTGAGTAATGGCACCTTAAAGATTCGCTTCCATTGGGCGGGGAAAGGGACAACTGCTATACCAGAAAAGTCAGTTTATGGTCCTCTAATTTCAGCTATCTCTGTAACTTCTGGTGTGTTCTTACTCTCTGTAAACACCTGTTCTTTTGGCTGCCAACTCGTTGGTATTATCTGACGTGTAGCTCTTATATAATTATTAAACAGACTTTCAACCCCCAAGAAACATCCCTGGAGCAGTTTTGGCTGCAATTGTGGTCGCAGGAGTGAGTATTGTCGTCCTGATATTGGGCATACTCTGGTGGAGAGGTTACCTGGAAAAAGAAGCTCATTAGCAATTGGTAATGACAAAGAAAATACTATTTTATATTGCAATATTTCTATAGATAATGGATGGAATCAATCCATTGAAGACTAATTAATGCCTGTTCTACCGAAAGTGTTCATAATGTGGATTCTGCAACACAAATATACCTCTCAGGCTTGTTTACTTATACTCACAGAGCTAAAGGGCTTAAGTCTGCAAACTGGTTTATTTACCTTGCGCCAAATCAAAGCAGCAACAGATAACTTTGATGCATCCAATAAGATTGGAGAAGGAGGATTTGGTCCTGTTTACAAGGTATCCTGAACAAAGTAACATCTTGACTTGATTATTGGCAATATTCTATCACTACTCTTTTCATATACAATGCTCTCCAAACTGCAGGGCTTTCTATCAGATGGCACAATGATAGCAGTGAAGCAGCTTTCTTCTAAATCAAACCAAGGAAACCGCGAGTTCATCAATGAGATTGGCATGATCTCTGCTTTGCAACACCCTTGTCTTGTTAAGCTCTATGGTTGTTGTGTTGAGGGGGATCAGTTGTTGTTGGTATATGAATACATGGAAAACAATAGCCTTGCTCGTGCCTTGTTTGGTAAATTACTTATATATACTCTCTACACACACACACATATATCTGTGTCTATGTGACGAAAATTGTAATGTTTTCAAATATTTTTGTATATTCTCAAATGAAGGGCCAGAGGAATGCCGCTTAAAATTGGACTGGCCAATAAGACAGAAGATTTGTGTTGATCTTGCCCGAGGTTTGGCTTTCCTCCATGAAGAATCAAGACTAAAGATTGTTCACCGGGACATCAAGGCCACAAATGTGCTACTTGACAAAGACCTGAATGCAAAAATATCAGATTTTGGACTAGCCAAGCTTTATGAAGAGGAAAATACCCACATAAGCACTCGAATTGCTGGGACCTAGTAAGTTTCTTATGTGAGTTTTTTTTTTTAATTGGAATAAATATTTTTCCCATAAGAATCCAATTCAGCAGTGTCATGCAATTTATTTTGTTGCTGTAATGGTTACATTTTAATTTTACAGTGGATACATGGCACCTGAATATGCAATGCATGGCTATTTAACTGACAAAGCAGATGTCTATAGTTTTGGAATCGTTGCTTTGGAAATTGTAAGTGGAAGGAGTAACGCTTCTCGCCGACAAAAGGAAGACTGTTTCAATCTTCTTAATTGGGTAACTTTTTTTATATCTTTGCGCTCTTCAGTACTCATGTTAATTTGATTATCCTTTATAATTTCTAGCTAGGATTTGTGCTGTTCCTAACAATTACAGAAATTTGGCATAAGCTGCTTGAATTCCCTACATGAAAGCATCTTATGGACATCAACAACTTGTCATTGAAATCAAGTCTCTGGCTTTATAACCAATGCCTTCTGCAAATATCATTGTTCTGTCCACTTTTTTCTGACCAGGCACATGTTTTGAAAGAGAATGGCTATTTAATGGAGCTAGTTGATCCAAGGTTGGGTTCAGATTTTGACAGGGAGGAGGTAATGGTGATGATCAATGTGGCTCTCCTATGCACTAATCCATCTTCATCACCCAGGCCCTCCATGTCTTCAGTGCTAAGCATGCTTGAAGGAAGAACTGTAGTTCCAGAGTTCGTTTCTGATCAAAGTGAGGAAGCAAGTAAGATGAAGTTAGAGGCAATGAGACAATATTACCGAGAGATGGAAGAAAACCAGGCGAATGATGAGACTGAAACTCATTCCAAGAGCCTCTTGGGGATGTCCGCTTCTTCATCTACATCAGCTAGAGATCTCTATCCTGTTCGCCTAGATTCTTCCTACTTCGCGAAAAGAAAGTCTCAGATAGAAGAATAGGGGAAACCTCAGATAGAAGAATCACAGGGAATTAAATGGAATAAAATAATGATTACAAAGTATTTGTTTGGCATGCCATCAAGGAATTATGAAATAAACTTTGTATTTTATCTAGAAAAAGTTAAAATAAATGTGAAATAATCTTTTCAACTCTATCAAAGCCAAAAATGAAGGGTATAGATGTCTAAATGTTGAATCATAGAAGATATAGACGGCCATGCATTAATTCATGTCAGTTTAAATCTGTATTACACAACCAAAGTTATATAACAGTGGGGATTGCCTTATTTGCTGTTAATCAAAATTACATTAGATTTTCGGCCAAAAAAAAAACAGTAGACTCCTTTTCTCTGCCTACCAAACACAAGTCAGCATAATGCATGAGGATTATATATAATTCTCATATATCAAATTGAACCCAATGTGATCAAGAGTTTCTTAGATGTCCACTTCTTGGTCCACATTAATTAGTGATGTCTGTTCTAATAGAAAAGTAAACAACAGAAAAAGTCCAAGTCACAAAGGGTCCATAATTTTAAGGGTAATCTGTATTACTGGGTTTTAGGTCCGTCTCAAATTGGCCAAGTTGAGTTGGGTTTATAAGGCCAGCTGGAAGAGCCTTAGTTCAGTCCCAATGAAAAGGTAATTAATTTTTTCATTTTTGTTATTAGGGTATTCATTGATTTTCAAAATGAAACAAATCACTGATTTCTTTTAAAATAATGTATGGTTTTCAAGAGTAAACGTATAAAATTAATATATTTAATAATATAGTAAAACATCAATTCTGAAAAAGATTTAAGCAAAAATCAACTAATTCAATATTGATTGAGAGTCTAAATTCTAAAATACTTCATCCAGAAATTAGGGGAAGTGAAAGAGACAAATGTGACCCACCTATATATTGGACCCGCCTGATAGGGATGAGCCACCTCTCCATCTCTTTCTCTCTTTTAAGTTTCAACTTTTTGTTGAAATCTCCAAAAAAGAAAAACTCATTTTACCAATAAGAATCACATTCTTTAATATATATATTACAATGCGTAATGTATCAATGCATTTGCAAAAAAAAAATAATGGATAGAAAAATAAGACATAGCTTTGACGTGTAATTATAATGTGTTACTTTATTTCTAAATATATACAAATGTAGAATATTGTTGCTGGTTAAAAAAAAAAAAGTAGAATATTGAGTGAGGATAATAATCAAATATAGCTCTTGTGGAACGTGGATTGGGAAGATAATGAAAACGACAGCTGGGAAGCGTCGTCGTGAGGGATCACGCAACCTAAAAAGTAGGAGTGATCCGCCGAAGTTCAATCACAACGGAATTTGGTAATCTTCGTAACCAAACAGGCCCCACTCCATTCACTTCTTCGCCAACAAACACCCTCTCTGCTCCAGTCCATGATGTCTCCTCCCTACCATGCACCTCCACGTACCCAATCATTGCCTTCTCATTCCCAATTCCCACTTATTCATAACGAAGGTGGTTGGATCTTCACCCAAAATAATTTTTTTCCCAAAAAAAAAAAATTAGGTCGCGTGTAAAATAATTGGAAGAACAAAATATTCCCTCCGGGGACATCCGATAAAATTGGAGGAACAAAAGACTGGTTTGGATTGACTTACAAGTAGTTTTTTAAACGTCATTTAAGGAATATAAGATAAGTATACGAGGAAAGTTTTGTTTCGGCTTACGTGAATTTGTTTAAAAGTTTTTTTTAAACAGAACTTCAAACAAGCTCAAAATAGACCTGAACTTCACTGTCATTTTTCACTATCAATAATTTCATTAAAAACTAATTTTGTGAAATTTACTAGCGATTTGAAAGAGAAAAGGTGGAAATATTTTTTTAATCAGTTTTTTTATACTAAAGTAGTTGATTTTAATTGACAAAAGATAAACTACTAGAGCTGTTAATCTTTCATTAACAACTATATAATCTTATCAGAATTGACATTTTTTTTATACAAAGAATTGACAACTTTAGTATAAGAAAATGTGTTGCACTTGACAATTATAATTATTTGTTAAAAACTTCTTTTGTTTGTCTGCATTTAATTTGTTAAATTTTTTTTTTAAAAAACTAAGTTTATATATTTACTTATAACAAATGAGTCTCAGGTCTAGTAGTGGCTATATAAATTTTTGGGATTTCAGGAGTTGTATGCTCAAATTCTACCATTATGATAATCCCTTATCAGTGATTTAGTGGCTGGTGGCCAATCAATTATCTATGGCGGCTCTACATGTGACACTACTATATAAAGTCAAAGTATAAGACTCTAATTTATTTTATCTCTAATACTACCTCCAATTCTAATTATGAGACGTCATTTGTGATCTACAAATGAAGTCTTATAAATAGAATCGAATGTAGCTTTTATCTATTTAGCTCCCCATTAATCCCTTGCGTATGTTAATGAGTTTTCATCAATAGGTTGTTAAATACATATGACTAATGAGGATATTTTAAGAAAGACAACATTCATTTATTATAAACAACTAATTTAACTAATTTTCTCTAACTTTTATATTAAACATAGCATTCTATACGTGGCATAGATTAGTGAAACAGAAGGGGAAAGGAAACTTCTATCTTTATATGTTCGTTTTACTTGGTTTAGGGATTATTATTATACTGTAATTTTGTTTATTAAATAACATTAATCATTACTCGTTTATATGATGTTGGAGATATATTTAACAATTAAGATTCTTCAATTATTCAAATATAAGGCTTCTATCTCCCTTCTTCCATCTTATGTTTCCTAATTAGTAATTAATTATTACACATCAAGTATGTGATCATACAAGTATTAGCCCCCCAATTATGATTATTAGGGTTTTGTTTATGGTGGAGATTCCACCCATTTCTATTGTCTAAGTCAAATAACATTTAATCCAAATTAAACGACGCTGGAGAAACCAAATGTTACGATAATTTCTTCCAAAAAACGAAGATCGTAGCGTATCTGCTATTGCTTTGATTGACAAGGATGTTCAATGGGAGGGTTTTTCACGTCAATTATTATGATTTTATATTAAGAATTAGAGATCATAAATAAGTTTAAACAGACAAAACTTAGGTTAAGTTATTTATATTCTCATTAGGTTAAATTTATGAGTGAATTTATAAGTGCACACACGTATTTTAATAATTAACAATAACAAAATAATAAGTATTTATATCCATGTTCAAACCCTTATTTTTATCATAAGAGCTGGCATAAAAAAAATTACAAATATTGATAGATAAATTTATAAGTACACAGACACATTTTAACAATTGATAATAGTGAAGTAACAAGTATAATTAAAAAACTTGACTTAATCAAAATATAAATAACTCAACTTAAATTTCAAGTTTTGTGCACTAAAATTTCAAAATGTCACTGTTCTTTTTCTTTGTTTTTTTTTTTTGTCCTCCCACCACTTCTTCCAAAACCGTTGCCGCGTAGTAGTGTGAGTCTTCAGGCAACCAAGACTCTTTCCAAAGCCAAGTCGAAGTCAGTCAATTTTCTTTTTTGTTTTTTTTAAAAAAAATTTCAAAGCATGATATAATTTCCCTTCAATTTAGCCTGAACCAAGTCTCTAGATTGATTAATTTATAAGCACTCAGGAATAAATTAAAGGAATCCTATATCTTAAAATTGTCACTTTTGTCAATGCAGAAAAAAAGAGAACCAAAATAGAAATGATTCCATTTAGCATTTCTTCTGAATCCAAGTATATAAAAATTAAATAATTAATTTTATAAAAATTAAAAAATATTAATTAAGTTAGTTTATTTGTTAAAATTATGCGAGTAGCTTTTTAAATAATTTTCTAATTATTTGTATTAGAAACTGTAATAACTCTTTTAATATGCATGATAATAAGGATATTTAAGAAAACTATAAATTTGGTGCCCCGCAAACAAGAGTTGATTAAATTGATGAGGAGTTAGCTCATAATTTATAAGACTGTGAATTCGAATCCTTTAGCTAATATGAAAACCTTACTAGTGAGTGATCTGTAAATACGTCTGTTAAACGTTTTATGATATATCCTGACATTGATGAGTCACCAAAACTAGCTCACCTAAATTTTTTAGTCAACAAAAAATATTTGGGGCATGGCTTAAGATCCCGAGCCATATAACAAAAAAGGAGTTACAATGTGAATTTTCACATTGGGACAAATAAATACAGTCCAACCATTGTGAGGGGAAAAAAAAGCTCATTGAATCAGAAAATTAAATAAAAAAGTTCGCCAAAAATTAAAAAACAAAAGTTCGGCAGAAAAAGGACCATGCAGGCACCACCACTCCTCCTCTATAAATATCAGACCAAAGCCTTCGCTCTGAAATGCCGCCAAGCACAGAGACGCACAACACACACACATCTCTCCTTCTTCTTCGGCTTCATTGCCATAACATTCTCTCTCTTTCTTTTCGAGGCAGAGGTTAGAGAGAGAGAGAGAGAGAGTACGGTGCGTTTCAGAAATAATGGTTACGCGGCTTCGCTACAGTTTGCCGCCGTCGTCTTCCACTTCTTTGGTTGTGCTTCTGGTTGTTCTGGTTCTGGCTGGGGCTGGGAATGGGGAAGGGTATTCGGGTCGGGTCGGAGGGAGGTGCGACCTGTTTTCGGGGCACTGGGTGAGGGACGAATCGTATCCGTTATATGAGGAGTCCAGGTGTCAGTTTGTGCGGCACGAGTTCAGCTGCCAGAGGAACGGCCGCCCTGACCGGATTTACACCCATTACAGATGGCAGCCCCTCGCCTGCAACTTACTCAGGTGATTAACACCGTCTTCCCCCCTTCTCTGCTTTCCACTCCTTCTTTCTTCACCACCGTTAGATTAAAACACCACGATTTCCCATTTCACTGGGCTGTGATTCATGAACTGTACTATTTATTTATACTTTTTATATCATATATTTCTTTAAAAAAAATTGCATTAGCATGTATGAATCCTAAAATTTTGCCCGGCGTACGTATTCAATAATCACACTACTTCGGATCCCAATTATCGGATTATAAGATTTAGTTGACTAATTTAATAAGATTAAAGAAATAAGTTAAGTTAGTTATTTATAATAAATAGATGATATCTTTTCTAAAATATCATTGCTAATCAACTATATTAGTTAGAACTACTATTATTAGAAGGACAATTTTAAAAAAAAATACATAAATATAAGAGACAAAATGTATTGGGGTTTTATATTTAGAACTAAAATAAAAATTAAACAAAATCTTATATTAAGGATCAGAGGTAGTATTGTTTATAGTGTATAAACAACATCTTATAATTATAATTAAGACTTAAGGCAGTATTTATAATTGATAAGAGTATATTTTATCATATAATTTTATGTAAGGTTTAATTTTGTGCTTTGATTTTACAAAACACATTTTTTTGTTATTTAAGAATGTGCTGTTAATATTTAAAATTTTAATATCAGTAATTTTTTTATTAACAAAACTAACTGTTTTTTTTTTTAGCACTGAAAAACTAACTGTTTTTTATTAGTAAGTTTTTATTTAAGATTAAAATAAGATGCTTTATTCTAAAAGGTTTTAGGAGAAAATTGCTATAAAAAAATCCTGAAATTTAAAAAACACATACGAGAAGCTGTGACAATTTTATTATGGATTTTGATAATTTCATGACATATTATTATTATCATAGTAAAGTTGTTATGAGTTTTTATCTGTATTTTTTAAATTTTAGGGTCTTTAATTGTGATTTTCCCAAGGTCTTATGGTAAAATATTAAAATTATTTACGTATAATTGAACGAAAATATTAACAATAATTTAACGAAGAAAACTGGGAAAAGCTGAGTTGCGGAATGTTTGGCTGTAGTGGGAGTAATGGAAGAAGTAAAGTTTCACGTGACGGCATTTAGTCGGCCAATGAGCACTGACAGTTGTATTCGAAAAAGCGTTGTTGCGTTTCATTAGATTCTTACTGCGCGGCTTCTCCCTCCCGCCCTTTCCTGTGAATTTGTCGGTGCTATTCTCTTCTCTCCCTACTGCCCCCTCTCTTTTCATTTTATTCCCTTCTTGTCCTCCTCCGTATAAGGCATTGAATCATGCAAAAGACAGCCTTTTTTCATTTGTACTTATAAGACATGTTTATCTTGTCTGTATTCTTTTATTCATTTTCAAATTTCAGTCATCATCTCCAATTTATAAGATTTTCTGATTCTAAGGCATGTCATTATTTCTTCATCATTAATTTTTCCTTTTATCTCTCACTAAATGTTGGAGTATGTTATTTAATTTGTAAAGTTTATATATTTAATAAGGATAAAATTAAAAATTTACTCATTTCACTCCAAAATTAAAGTCGCTCCTAAAAAAATTAATGCTTATTTGTTAATTTTAGTTCTGCAATTAATACTTAATTGTAACTCTATATATTTTTTCTGTTCTTTATAACCTCATATAATATAAGTAAAGTTGGGGGGGGGGAATTCAATTTAATTCACATTTAAGGAGTGAGTTATCATTTCTTTTTTTAGTTTTGATTGATTAAGGGGGGAAAATGGAATTAAAAAGTCAAACGCCACCTACCAAGCACACTTTGATTTGTTTCCTTCACCAATCACCAGCCTCAGCCTTAATTAATTTCTTTAGTACGCCAAATGCATTTAAGACATTTTCATTCATGTAATCTAATTACTTAACTCCAATTCAATTCCTTCATGTAACTTCTTCACTAAAATCGATCAACTCAAAAAAAAAAAAAAAAGATAAGTTGATCATAGATTGCTTATATGGGTTCATTGTATTTCAATTCAATAGATTTTTTTACTGGTGGGAATGAAAAAAGGCACTCACTTTCCTTCTATTCATTAATTAATTCATTATTTCAATGCATGGAAGTGTTATTTTTTTTCCAAGAGGAAAATTATTATTTGAGGATCTTTTTTGGTTGAATATGTGTTGAAATGTGTACAGATTCAATGGGAGAGATTTCTTGAGGAGGATGATGGGAAAGAGCATAATGTTCGTGGGAGATTCCTTAAGTCTCAATCAATGGCAGTCTTTGACTTGCATGCTTCACTCTTCAGTCCCTAGCTCTAATTACACTTTGACCACAATCGGATCTCTTTCTATTTTTACTTTCACGGTAATTACATATATATATTCATCATTTTATTATCTTTATCTTATTAATTCTCTCATTTAATTAATTAACATCATAGATAATTATAACACCCATGATGTCATGTGGTTTTATTCCCTTTTTTACAATTATCTTTGACATATATCCTTCCCATTGTTCATGATTGTTTTGTCCGTCTTGTACATAAAATAAAAAGGAATCTTTTTTTTCCTCCCCATTATAAAAAGGTTGGTTGGTGTAGGCCATGTGTTTAGAGGATAAGACAAAGTAAATAAGTATGGAAATGTGGTGGTCCTATGTATATTTGCTTGCTTGTCACTGAGTTGTCACTATATATATATATATATATATATATGTGACTTCCCATCCTCTTAATCTTAATTACAGTGAATGATGTATCCCATTTGTTAATTTTAAAAAAAAAATAGTCACTAGTGCGAAAAAAAAAAAATTGCATTTATGTAGCATGGCTTTCACACGGTCATTGCAAGAACAATGCAGGGGCTGTAACTAGTGATGTTTTCATAAATAACAGCGAAAACTATTCTTGAAATATCTATAGATTTTTTCAATTTTCAATTTGGTTTTTGTGTGTTTTTTTTCCTAATTATATCTTTTAATTTTACTTTTTTAACACCATTCATCTTTATAACTTTACTCTATTAGTATTATTAGATCATATACAGAAACTAATTGTGCTAAGAGAGTAAAATTGAATGATTTAATATGAAAAGAAAAACTCACAGGCACCAAATTGAAAATTGAAGAAAACTACAGGCACTTTAAGAATAGTTTTCCCTAATGCAAAACTATTAACTTACTATATTGGTTTTATTAGCAACCGGTGTCAAGCACTTTTTACAGCAATTTCAAAATCAGTATAAATATATATTTTTTTAACGTTAGATCAGAAAAAAAAGGGTCCTTTTTTGGGTACTAGTAAATTATTATGAAACAACAAACATACTCCTCCAGTTCTAAATATAAAACTCCTTTCGTAGTATAAATTACACTACGAAAAAGGTCTTATATTTAGAATCGGAGGAGTACTTGATTTGGTTTTGATTCATCATCTAATTAATAAAGTTATTCATTCCAAAATAATTAAGAACAATTTCTATACTTAGTGCATCTATCCCATATGATATGCGGCATGAAACCCCTCTAGGTGAAATTGGATTGAGAACTCACAAACTACACACACACTATTTTTTTTTATACAAACTATTAATTATTGGAATTTTGAAAAATGAATATGAAATGGACACACATATATGTATATTGGAGGATGATGTGTGTGTGAATAATAATGAATGGAACAGGATTACAAAGTAAAGGTGATGGTAGATAGGAGCGTGTATCTAGTGGACTTAGTGAGAGAGGATATTGGAAGAGTTTTGAAGCTTAATTCCATCAACGGCTCTCAATTGTGGAAAGGGGTTGACATGCTTATCTTCAACACTTGGCACTGGTGGTACCGTAGGGGACCTACTCAACCGTAAGTTCTTTTATTTCTTTTCATTCCTTACAAGATCTGACCTAGTTCCTGTTGGGAGATCAGGTCATACTCTCTATAATTAACTAATTTCTCCAACTTTGATATTTAGCCAAACTAATTATGAAACTTTTATATTCAGGATCGAGTGGAGTATTATACTACCTCCAATCGTTAATATAAAAGTTAACTGAGAAATGTTGAATTTGGTTCTAAATATAAGAGCTCAATCCACTTTGTATCCTAAATTTATATTATAATTTTTTGAGTGACATTCCAAGGAAAGAAAATAATTACAAAACAAATCCCAAAGTTTGTTATTTTTTACTCTGAAACTTGTCATTACAAGCTGCTTAGGTTGTTATCAGGACTTTTTTAGTAAATTTTTTTACTTGGGACCTCATTATAATTCTCTCTAATTTTTTTCCTAAAATATCCCTATTGATTGTAAGGTACATGATTAAATATGATCGTTTAGGAAAGGCAACACACAATTAGTATAAATAACTAATTTAATTAATTTTTTAATCTCTTCAAATTTGCTATCTAACTCTTATATTAAGTACAAGAGTTCTTATATTATATGATTGATATCTTAATTAGTTTATGTGTTCAGATGGGATTACATACAAGTGGGGAATCAGATTATGAAAGACATGGACCGGATGAAGGCTTTTGAGATAGCACTCACAACATGGAGCAAATGGGTCGACACCAACGTTGATCCTTCAAAAGTCAAAGTCTTCTTCCAAGGCATTTCTCCTTCTCACTACAAGTGAGTTACATTATATATTGTTTTTAGGAAAATTTATATACAAGTTCCAAACAAGATAATTAATTAATTACTATAATATTAGAGGAGGACTTGTACTTTGTGAGTAAAACTAAAAAATTTATAACTTATCTATGTGTTTTTTTCACAAGTTCTTCATTAATTAAATTTATTAATAAAAAGTAAGTTCTAGGGACTTAATGGTAAATTTTCATACCTATAGCTTGTATCAATCTGGTCCCATTTTAAAATTGAAAACTTATTAATCTTTGAGGCAAAGTTAATGAATTTTAAGATTTTTTTTTTAAATTTCAGTAAGACAACTTATAATTAATAAGATCATAGCGGTATATTTTCTTGTTTTCACAATTTCAAAATAGTGTGATTTATAAGGTGTGCTCTTTTACGTTATTCCATTTCCTTCGATATTATATAATAAAAGAGATAAGACTTACCATATCTTTATGAAACACCTTTTTTTTTTTTCAGTGGTAGTTTATGGGGTGAACCAAAAGCCAAGGGATGTTTGAGGCAGCAAACGCCGGTGCCCGGAACAACCTACCCAGGAGGCTTGCCGGCGGCGGCCGCAGTGCTAAAGAGCGTGCTCCAGAGGATGAACAAACCGGTGACTCTGCTGGACATCACAAGCCTATCACTGATGAGAAAAGATGCACATCCTTCCATTTATGGACTTTCTGGAGAAATGGGAATGGATTGCAGCCATTGGTGTCTTGCTGGTGTTCCTGATACTTGGAATGAGATTCTTTACAACCTTATTCTTTGAACATATAGACATTTAGTCACATATGTATATTGAGATATAATAGATATATATATATATATACATATAGATATGTATGGTTTCAAGTTTTATATAGTTTGAAAGCCATCTTCTTGGTGGTAATTAATCTTCCTTTATCCTCATATTGTTTGATCAAATAATGGTTCAACTTGTAATAAACTTCATATATGTTTTATATTGATATTGCCATTGAGATTAACTGTTAATAATAGAAATTATTCAATGTAGAAATCTCTATTCATTCATTTTTTGTTAATTAGATAATAAGATCTCACTTATTATTTTTAGACATGTGCCATTGATTTATTTTAATAATTACCGGTGCCACTGCCAAGACAACAAAATAGCCTACAAGCTTGAAATGGCTATTAAAAAATCACTCTTTTGATTCTTAATGTAGGAACTAATTAACTAATTTGAATAAATTAAAAAAGCTAAGTAAATTACTTTACAAATGTAACTTGATGTCTTTAAATTTAAATTTAAATTTTATATGATTTATGAGTTAGATAAATTAGTTTAGAAAAAAATAAAAAATAAAAATGAAAAAGAAATACATTGAGATCTTATAATTAGCAAAATAAGCTATTTAACTGATTTCTACATTTAAAATCGGATGAGTACTACATAAATGTGTTTCTTTGTTGTGTCTTGCGGACCATAAATTCTTATCTTTTTTTTTTTTTTAAATGTCAATTATTTGAAGCTATCCTGTCCTGTTGTGTATTGATGTTATTGAAAATAAAAAAGTGAATAAGATATGTATTCTGATTAGGTTCAAATCCAATTACGACATATATATATGTGTGTGTGTGTGTGTGTGTGTGTGTGTGTGTATCCTTATCTACAGATCTCATCCGATAATAACTACCAAACAAATCCAATTCATGGCACTTCTTATTGCCGGGTACAACACTTGAAAAGATATTTGGTTTGTTCCTATCTACTATATATACTTTATCATATTTATTATTTTTATTTCTTTTTGTCCCCTCACATATTAATTCTAGCAAAAATCATCGAAGAACATTAAAACGTCTGAAAATACTATATATGAAAACTACCTATTAATTATTATTTTTTGCCACAAATTTTAGTTTTATCTGTAAATTACAAAATCCAGATATAATAATTTAATAACTTGGTATCAATTATTGAGAGGCTAAAATATATTTTTTGTCCTTTAACTTTACACAAGATTTCATTTTAGTCCCTTAATTTTAAAAGTAAATTTGTAGTCCTCTAACCCTAAAACTATTAATAAAAAATGATGATATTGAGCTCTTGAATGCTGATAAAACATTACGAAATGCTAACATATTAAGTTTAATATTCAAAATAACCATAACTATTACAAAAAAAAAATTTCATTTAAAACTAATAATTTTGGTGTTAAATGACTAAAAGTATAATTTTTAAAGTTAAGGGACCAAACTAAAACTTTACATAAAATTAAAGGACTAAATATATACTTTAGCCTTACTAATAATAATACAAGTTTCACTAGTTTACTCGATTAAGTAGCATTGAATGGTGAAGGCAAGCAATAACTGACTTTGCTTTCAACTTTATAATCATATTTGGATACATATAAGATTGTCAAAATAATTAAAGTGAATTATATGAATATTTTTTATACTTTATAGATTCCCATCAACTTGCGATAGCACATAAATTAAATTAAAGGAGTGGGAACATGACCTTATTAGATTCTTCTAACTTGTAGTTTCTTTTGTATTCTTAAGAAAAGGCACAAGGTGTAAGAAAGTGACAGCAATATTGTTAAAATATATTTCATCTTCAATTTCATGGAATCTGGGATATAGACAGAGAGGCTGTGGTTATGAACCGTTTGGTAGAATCATTAGCGCAAAAAGATTATTTTATATATAGCGGTTGAAAAAAAATAAAAAATTCCGATGATTTTCTAACTGATGTAAATACAGCCGGTAGTATTGGACGATTGGTTCACCAACTAGAATTAATAGAAGAAGAATTTTTTTAACACTTGATTAAGGTAGATAATTTAGAAAAATTAACACATATTTATTATAATTAACTAACTTAACTAATTTGTTAGGGATATTCAAATTAGTTATTAAGCTCTTATAGTAATAATCTGATGTAGCCGTATCTTGCACCCATGAACGTAAAAATATAATGTGCACGTCAAAAATTTAGGATAATGAATATATGGTCTTAGCTAGATCTTTTTTTATAGGTGATTTAATTAATTTGTTTTGGATTGTATTTCTTTTTGTGGGGCTGAGGAGCACAAGTGGCAGAAAGTGATGACTGCAATGTCAAAATCTAAATATGTTGCTTTTTCAAGTTGATGTAACCATCCCATCACATCACTAGGAAAATATATGGTCACACGTCAACCAATTGCGTACAAGTAAAATGCACGTTTAGTTGGAGAAACCGCCAATCGTTCAAGTGGCTCAAAGCAGAGTTCAACTTTGCTTCATCTATGTGATTTGATAACGATA
This sequence comes from Neltuma alba, assembly GCF_004799145.2. Lineage (NCBI taxonomy): Eukaryota > Viridiplantae > Streptophyta > Magnoliopsida > Fabales > Fabaceae > Neltuma > Neltuma alba. Next base: position 16,905 of record NW_021633861.1, read on the forward strand.
ATAGATATACTCTTGACATCATAATCAATCAATTACTCTATCATTTTACTAACTCTTAAATAATATAAGATTTTAATGGCCTATTTTATCTTTTATATTTATTATTTTCTTTTAAACTAATTTACCTAACTTATAAATTAATACTCCTCTAATCCTTAATATAGAACCTATTTAACTATTTTGATTAAATTAAAAAAGTTAGTTAAGTAATAATCATAAATATGACATATATTTTCAAAATACCCTCAGTTAAAACTTCTTTAAAAACTGATATTTCCAAACATGTTTAAAATTATGTTATTAAAAGTATAAAACGGTAGAATTGATGTATGTGTGGAATTAATGAGTAATAAGTACTCACTCACTTTATAAAATATATGGGTGTATTATTAATGAGTAATAAGTATTATTGTGGCATTTAATTATTTAACAGGGATAATTTAGGAAAAAATTAGTAAATATGAGAAATAGGTCCTATATTTAGGACCAAAATTAACTTTTTAATTAGGTCATATATTAAGGACTGGAGGAGTTTATGATTTAATGTTATTCATAGAAATTTTAGAAAAATCATATCTTGTTTGTTATAATTAATTAAGTAAAAAAACATTTTGTTTTAGATTTCTAATTTGCATGCATATATAAAATTCTTGAATGAAATAAGCTGTTGCCCCATAGGGGAGGGTTTTGTGTGTGATTGTTCCTATAAAAAAAAAAAAGGAAAAGAAAACTCCCAATCCATTAAAACAAATCAAACTTAGGATCAATGATCGTTGATCCGTTTAATTCAATGTATCAATTTCCAGATGATGCCATTTTTTTACTACGTACATACCTATTGATATCATCTGTATATAATCACTCGCTTCTTTCTTGTGGATGACTTTTCTTATTAGTTAAAGTGAACCATTCAAAGATTCAGTTTTTTAACGACGTATTTGCTGATATGTCCATTCACTTTCTTCACTTCACAGCCATTTACTTGAAAAGGAAGGATCCCACATATCAGAAAACTACGTTTCTAACGGACTGAAATGGACTTACCATCCAAATATAAAAAACTGGAAATAGAAAGAAAAGTGTTTAAGAAAAGAAACAAACAGGTAAGAGCTGGTGGGAAATATAGTGCACTTTACGTCACTGATATAAAGTGGTTTCAGCCAAACAATTTTCAGTAAAATATTAGGAAAGCTTGATGCTATCGTTTTGCTTCCTAATTGTTTTGTTAATGTTGTTTTGTTAATGTTTACACAAAGTTACAAACTATAATTAGATTAGAGAAGTTTAGATTTTGATAGGTAATGGACGATTTGCGAAAGAGACACCTGACTGAAACATATATGGATGATGTTGCAAGAATGCAAGATATATATATATATATATATATATATATATTTATAAGAATATTGCCATGAGAGAGAGATGTTCCATTTGAGAAATAATTGTCGATCAATTTGCTCTTCAAATTTTCAAATCACAACCAAAAGATTAAAGAAATGATATATATATATATGTATGTATGTATGTATATGTAAGAGTTATATTAGGGAAAATTAATACCCAAATTTCTATAATTTTACCTTAATTTTAATTAAGTCCTTATAATTTATTTAATTATAGGTATTGATCTGTATACTCATAATTTGTTAATTTGTAAGAGAAATGATACCGATAACTTATATGTAAATCCCACTCAACATGTATCTGGATTAATTTTTCCACATGATCTAAATAAAATCAAAATAACCATATTATATATTATATATTGATACAAGGAGACATTTATGAGCATAATAGTTTATTTTTATGCTCAGAATAAACAAATTTTGTTAAATCATTTTATTTTTAAAATTTTTTTTCTTGTTTTGTATTTGCTGGCAACTTATATGTTGATTAGTCAACATGTATTTCAGCTCGAATTAACAAATTACAAATATAAAGATTTAGGCCTATAATTGAAGTAATTGAAAGATCTAACAAAAACCACTGCAGAAGCCTAATTAGAAATAAGATAAAATTATAAGCACCGATGAATTAATTTTTAAAAGGAATGTACTGTATAATAGCATGTGAAAAAATTTGTGTCCAGTGAATACAATTATTTTGATCATGAGAATATTCTCATGTTTCATTTGATAACATCAGTGTTGAGTAGGTGAAACGCATTAATTAACTAGTAACTTTTTCTTTTAATAATAAAAAAGAGGTGATAAGCCTATTAAATGGAGGCCATGAACATTTAACCAAACATGGTCTATCTAGAGAAACAAAACAAAAAGCAAATGAAAAGAAACTTATATGTATGGCAATAAATTGAAAAGCAGCGTGTGCATGCTTTGTCTTGAAGGGCACGTACTCAACAAACACAGATTCAAACAAACTAATTAAACAACTATATCCTCATTGTTCCTCCATGTTTGGAGCTATGCCTACAAATAAAAGAAACAACTCGTTCTCAGTTTTGCACTACACATCTTCACATTAATCAGAGTCCTTAATTGTTTCTTACTTTCTTCTTTGCCTTTGCCCTGAAAACCCTAAATGGGGTCATGTGGGTTCCAGAGATTATCATCATTTACTACTCATGTTATCTTCTTCTCTGTCCTGATAACATTATTAAACCTTTACAAGAGCAATGCAATGGTAGTGCTTGAACAATGGAAGGAGAGTAAAAGAGATCACCATGATGATGGTGATTCATCAGGATCATCAGTAGTGAGAAGGAAGTGTGATTTGTTTGAAGGAAGGTGGGTTTATGATGAGACTTACCCTCTCTACAAAGCGTCAAGTTGTCCTTTCATTGAACAAGAATTTGATTGCCAGAAAAATGGACGACCAGACAGTTTCTATCAGAAATATAGATGGCAGCCAAACGCTTGTGCTCTCCCGAGGTGATGTTCTGCTTTGTCTTTCTCTTTCTTGGTTTCCAAGCCTTTGTTTTTCTTTTCTTTTTTTTCTTTCTTTTTGGGGGGGTGGGTTTCACACTATTTGAAAGCAAAATTTGTTAGAATATATATATTAAACAAAATGTTACCTCCGATTAATGTCCATTTTAAACTTCTTATTAGGGATTGTTTTAAACTATCTGCTTTTTACCTCTTAGTAAGCTAAAAGATCTTTACTTATAATAAAAGTAGAACAGTGTGTTTAGCATCCTTCTATCTATTTAAACCAGTGTTATTAAAACCGGACGGAACTAGAAATAGCCAGTTGAATAATGCATATAGAAATTGAGTCTGTCAAAATTTGTACATATAATGATAATCACTTACCACTGATTTTGACGAGTCAATATTCGTTACATTTTCTTAAATACTCATTCTAATCCTCTAGATATGTAATGATAAGAACATGTATAATCCTTACGCATTAAATATCTCATCTCTTTGGGTGTCTACAATGCTTGTTAGTTTCACATTATTTATGTATAGGTAAAGTTGTTTAATTCCTTGCTAGCTACATTGGATATTGTAGGAGAGAATAATTAGAATCTCACCTTTAACCACTTATGTGAGATTATCAGTGAGAAATATTTTTATCTAAATGATATATATATATATATATATATATATGTTGTAATGCAGGTATAAGGGACAAGATTTGTTGAGGGAATTGAAGGGGAAGAAAATATTATTTGTTGGGGACTCCCTTAGCCTCAATCAGTGGCAATCACTGATTTGCATGCTGCATGTTGCTGCTCCTCATTCAGGATACAGTCTTCACAGAGTAGGAGGCCTCTCCACCTTCACTTTACCTGTGAGTTCAATCTCTATTTCCTCATTAACCACCATAACTTGAGATTATATACATTGACTTATTGATTAGTTTGCTTTAATTGATTGATTAAGTATTTAATTTGCAGGAGTATAAGATTTCTGTAATGTTGTCTCGTAATGCACTTTTGGTAGATATAGTGAAAGAGAAGATAGGGACTGTTCTGAAGCTTGATTCCGTTGAGAATAATGGGAATTCATGGAAAGGATACGATGTGATCATCTTCAATACCTGGCACTGGTGGCTTCATAAAGGCCACCAACAACCGTAACCTACTCTTAGTCTTGCAAATTAATTAAAAGGGTTTTCGAAATTAATTAGTCATACCAAATTGGAAGTTCTACTTGATGAAAAGCTAATATGAATTATTGAATCCTTTATTGCATTGGCTGTGGATTTCAGATGGGAGTATATTCAAGTGGGGAATAAGATAGAGAAGGACATGAATAGGTTGGATGCTTTCAGAGAAGCAATAAGAACATGGTCAAAATGGGTGGACTCTAATGTCAATCCTAACATCACCAAAGTTTTCTTTCAGTCCACCTCTCCAACCCACTACGAGTAATAATCTCTTCCCTTCTCATCATTATTATGCATTCATAAAACTAAATATTACATAGTTTCTCACAATTGAACCTCACATTTATGGTCAATCAAAATATGACATCATAATCAACTTGATAGTTATTAGTTTTTTCCTGTACATAATTCGCATAAATTTTATTACAACTGAATTTCTTTTTAATTTTTGATGGAGCAGTGGAGAGGAGTGGAATGAGGCCAGCTCAAGCACATGCAGAGGACAGACCATACCCATGGGAGGTTCAAGATATTCAACAGGTCCACCAAAAGCAGCAGTGATAGTGAAGCAAGTGTTGGGTCAAATGGCCAAACCTGTTGGTTTGTTGGACATCACAACTCTTTCTCAGCTCAGGAGAGATGGCCATCCATCTGTTTATGGCGTTTATGGTGAGAGGGGAAATGATTGTAGCCATTGGTGCCTTCCTGGTGTCCCTGACACTTGGAACCAACTCTTGCTTGCTATGCTTGTGAACAAGTAGTTTTTTCTTTTATCAAGGGAAATTCGGAGTTAATTCTCAATCATTTTGATCAATTTACAATTTCAATCTACATGAACCCCCACCCCCCACCCCAAAAAAATAATAAAAAAAAATTGGATCATTTTCAGGCATTGCGATGTGATTATAGGGTGTGGCACTAGCTTAGGAATTCTTACAGATGAGATCCTCTGCATTTATTTTGGGTCAGTGTTCTTTTTTTTTTTTTGGGGGTGTAATTATGATACGTAAACCCTATCCACAGTCACATTTTCTTTCCCGGTTAGAAGTCAAATTTTTATTTCAATCTCTCAGTGATTATGATATGTAAACCCTATCCACAGTCACATTTTCTTTCCCGGTTAAAAGTCAAATTTTTATTTCAATCTCTCAGTGAGTGCATCCAATTTATAGTTCTTATGCTCTTCCTTTAATTACTATAAATCATAACCAAATACCTTCTGCCTATCAGTTTTACTAAGTAAAGGCTAAACCCTCATAAGATACTAACTCCAAGCTTGAGAAGGAAAATAATTGTATCAAAGTTAAGGTGGCGTTACAAGATTTTCCCAGACAACATAACATGTGAACATTTTCATAACTTATCAGCAGGGCACTGAATATTTAAAAGATCTTCCCCTTTCATAATTTAATTTAAGAACTTAATAATAAATACCATTTAAAAAGACTCCACATATAGTTTTCATAACTGTGCTATTCTTTTAAACGGGGAAAGAAAATGAATTATGAAACACTTGCTTCACAAAGTTACCACGATTGCAAAATGCGTAATGAAGAAATTTTACATGACTAAGAACTCACAGCTACAACATAAAGAATTCATGAGATATTAAGCAGACGGCCTTGAATAAAAACAAACTCTACAATAATCGGACACTTCTACAGCCAACGCAGACATCAAAACAAAGTAGGACTTAAGGAGCTCAGTAGTATTTGAAACCATAAGGCAATTGCCAATGTCTGCCATATCCCATATTCTGTTCACAGGAATACCTATCTCTGCCTTTGTATTCTTTTGTCCCTTATTGGTAACTCGATGGGCTTTTGGGCCTGATGAGGATGATCGGGGCCCTTATAAACCTTTAGGTGGGTGAACAGCTGTCTGCCAAGCTGCACATACCAACCCTTGATTATTGTAAATTCAACTGAAAGATAACATTCATGGAGATACCATCACAGCAAAGCATGCAATATTGATTGAAAGCACAACCACAGAAGCATGGATCCTCTAAGGGGTGAGGATCTGTGCAGTGGTGTAGAGACCAAGTATAAGGAGGCCGATGTCACCTTTTTTATTTTTCAAAAAATATTTTCTTCCAAGAATGTGCAAAATCAGACACAGCACATGCCAATAAAAGATAAGATGGAGGTATGATTCCAGGAAGGCCCAGCTCAAATATGCTTAATACATACATGCACACACACACATATATAAATCATCTGTGTGTATATATACACAGATAGGCATATGCGTGCCAGATATAACATAGAGTTTAAGTGGAAAAATGAAAAATAGTAGGGTAAAAAGTCAAGAGTCAACATATTTCAACCTGCGTAGCAACATCAAAATAGAAAAACGTTTGGCTCATGATACCAACTAGTTTGAACCAAATGGCGCCATGCCTACTAGTTATATCAAAATCATATGAACATAAAAATCAATATCAGTTCAATTACAAGCCCCTCAATTGTCATCACTTAGTTTATCACATTTTGACCAAACATGAGGATAAGAAACCCAATTAGCTTTCTGAGATGTTTTACGAACAAGTCAAGCATTTTGGCCTTTCCCACTATGTTTTTTTCATCGGTTTTGGCTGATGAATTCAAATGTCACGAAAAATAATAATCAAATGTACAATGATCTATTTCTTAAGAAGTACCAAAAGCAATATAAACAAACCAGGCATTCTTCAAACAAGTTAGTATGTATTCAGCAAAAGAAGAGTATGACATAAATTGGTTGAGCCTACCCTCCCCTTTGGAAGCATGCCACGAACAGCATGTTCAATAATTCTTTCTGGAATTCTCGCCTGTAGTTGGGCAAATGTCTCTACTTTCATACCACCAGGTCGTCCTGAATGCCTCCTGTAAAGCTTTTGGGTCCTCTTTTTTCCAGATACAGCAATTTTTTCCGCATTAACCTGTCCATCTCAAGTGTAAGTGAAACTTAGACTCTGTTTAGCAATGATGTAATAATAATAAATACAAATCTAATCAATATTTGAGCCTGTTCCCCTACTAATCAATATTTGAGATTTTGAATTCATGATTCTTCTAGTTCTTAAATACAAATCTAATTTTAAATTCGTTATTCATTCCCCTACCAGGTGACGTTTTCTTCTTGAAAAGACAATTTGAAAATCTAAAGCTCCTTCTAATGTTAAGTCTTTTGTTTGGACAAGAAAAGTACTCACTACAATGATATACAGCAAATTTATATTCACTGACCCCATATAGCAATTTCTCAGATATGTATATGATGTGCGGAACTGATTAACCTAGTCACAATTGTTTCTCAATCGTCCAGCTATGTGTTACCTCCAAAACTGCTGTTTGGGTATTTTTGGCAAGATTTATCTCTAGGTGTTACCCTATTGCTTCAGAGCAATATCTCCTTATTCGGTTCAAAGGGTTTGGCAACAATGAGACAAAACATGAAGTGATGCGTCGTCTTTTGGGATTCTCTGTTTTGTTGAAGAGAATGCCCATATATTCAAGGGCACAGCATCTTCACCTTCACATATGTTATCAGATAGAAATGCGTTTATGGCTTCCCCTTGGTACCCTGTGCACGGGCTTTTCAAGGGAATAACTTAATTTGACATGCAAAGAGATTGGATAGCTCTTTGACTCATGAGTCAATGGTAATTGATACTGTATTCTGTTTTCAGGTGGCCTCATCTCTTCTGATTTTCAGTATAACTAATCTTCCAATATGTAGTACTTTGTTTTTTCTCCAATAAAATTTCTTCTGTATCCAAAAAAATACGAATATGTGAAATGCAATAAGTTTCCTTACTACTCAAGGAGTGAATGCAAAAATGATAAATAACCACACAACGTTTTTTTTTTTTAACCTCATTTCATAGTAAATTAACAATGAGTAGTAAAATCATAGAGAAAGATGTTTCTTCGACCCCCAGGGGACCAGGAAGAGGGAGGGGTTTCAAAGACTCGAGCATGATATGCATAACTGTCATGCATAGGATGCATTCTAGCATAAACAGCAAACCAGAAGAGTCATGCTTCCATCAACAACATATACATCATGTAGTTAATAAACTTGGTACAGGAGAAAAACAGTAATGTAGAAATGCAAAATGCTCACCACAACTACAAATGCACCCATGTCCACACTGGGAGTATAGGTTGCCAAATTTTTCCCTCGGATGTGAATTGCAATAGTTGAAGCTAGTCTTCCAAGAATTTTATCTGTAGCATCAACAATGTACCATTGTTTATCTGTGTTAACATGATCTGCTGCTTTTGGATACCAAGTCTTGTTCCAAATGTCCTGTGTATATACACACACACAGTGGGTTGATTGATGAATTCTCATAAGGGAATACAAAGTTTATAAATATATCTTAAATGCAGCGAACAATTCCAGAAATTTAACCAAATGTTCCAAAAACAAAACTCCAAAGTTCATAAAAAAGAGAGTACGTAGGTGGTGTATAACAAAAAGTACTAAAAGGCTCAGCATTTTATGAATTTCAAAACTACACAAAAGTAAGTACTACAATTAATTTACTTCAACTTCAAAACTCGATTGTTCGAGCTCAAACATGTTTACTTTAAATCATCAATAACAAGAATACCTCAGAAAACCCAACGAATGTTCCTCTAGCTCATTTCATTCCTTCATCATTCTAACGGAGCTGGATTAATTATACGAAAAGGAAAAGAGGGGACATCAGCGCTAAAGACTTCCGTAACACAAACCATTCCTAGCTTTTGTTTTCATCAACTTAAAAACGTGAACTTTTCCAATGTTTGCCTTTCGGGCTCGGTTCCACATTAACGAATAACCCAATAATTTCAGGGGAATTTCCTCGACATGTTCTCGGATTCCAACAAAAAGCCCCATAAATCGGTTAATAGCGGAAGACAAGAAAATCATAGAGTTAATAGAGCAGAGTCGTACCGGGCCATTGACTTCGGACTCCTCGAACATCCAACGTTCATCTTTAGGGACAATGGAGAGGTCCTGGCAACGCACCCGAGAACTTGCCCTAGAATTGAGGCGCAAATTGGTCCGTATAGAAGGCTTTGGTGATGGCAACTGGAAGCCAAGAAATGCGGTTTTGGCATTCCCATTGTGGGAAGAAGCATAGGAAGATTTAGCAGAAGATGAAAGGAACGTCACTGAAGATGAACCACAGAGCAGAGCCATGGATGCTCCTCTTCTTCCCTTTGCTATCCTCAATTGATGGTTGGGATAACGTTAATAGGCTGTGCTGTAAAGCGTGGAGGGGAAGCACAAAAGCACCTCCCCGTGGTAGGCTGGGAAAAAGAAAATTACTACCGTTGTCCGTTGAGGAAAAAAATTCTGGCAAAAAAAGGAACCAAAAAAAGAAAAAAAGAAGAAGAAAATAATCTACTGAGAAATTAAAAAAAATTACAAGAAAAAAGTTTGTTTTTTTTTTTTTTTGGTGATACACGAGTGACCCAGTCACCAATTTCCTAAGCCTCTAGGCACTCCGACTCCTCCTACACCTTCCTGCAATAGTTGATGTATTTCTCTTGGCGGTAAGTCCCACGTTTTCTATTGTTGAGGCAGTGATAAACTCATCTTTGCCATCATATGAGCACATTGATTTCCTTCCTGATAAATATGCCCAAATTCCGGTTGCCATTCTCTCCGTATTAGCTCCTGTATCATGCTCGTTAATCTTCTGTACCCTTCTATTTTTTTCTTTTTCCTGATTTGCTTAATGATCTCCTTTGCATCTGATTCAACTTGGATTTTTCGGAGTCCCAAATTCCAACAAAACTTTAGTCCCTCTATGATACCTCACACTTTAGCCATTGCTGCGGCCTAAACCTCTAATCTATGGGAAAAACCCCCAAGCCATCCCCCTTCACTACCGCGTATAGTCCCACCACACTCGGTTCTTCCTTTCCTTGTTCTCGCTCCATCCAAATTTAGCTTGCACCAACCACTATGAGGCCATGCCCATCCTATCAATGTCTGTTGATCACTCTCTCCTTCTCCAAGTATTTTTTTTTTGTCTAGTTCTGTATGTTCTTAAGAACTCTGCATTGATCTTTTCAGCTTCACACACCATCTCAAATTCTGGTTCATGTATAAACCTATTCTGTCATTTCCAAATGTGCCAGCATGTCATTGCAAAATACTCTGGCCATACACTCTCCTCCTCAGTCTTTTCTTTGTAGTTGAGATCATTCATCAACCACTGCTTCCAGTCTACACTGGACAAATGACCCTTGCAATTCCAAGGTGTCACTCTTTTCCAAATTTATCTAGCATGTGGGCAGTCTCTAAGTGCATGTAGTGTGTCTTCTATTTCGCTTTGGCAAATATGACAATGGACTGATCCCCCATCCCACCTACCTGTCAAGCTTCTCGTTAAAATTCTTTCATGCTTCGCCCTCCACATGAATACCCTTATCCTTTTAGGAACCTTAAGTTTCCACATTTTCTTCCAATCTCTCTCTCTCCCCCTCCTTGTGCTAAGGGATTATTTCTCAATCCACGTAGTTGCTTGCCATTGAGAACACTTTATTTCCATTCAGTTTCCATCTGTACTTTACTCCCTCATTTGTAGCCTCCACTATTATGTTTTCTTTAAAGATGTCCTGGAGTTTCGCTAATTCCTCCCACAACCTCGAGTCCCCTATCTTTGCGATGATTTGATCTTCTGTCTCACCATGTTGCTGGTACTTTCCCATCAAAACTTGGACCCATAGATCATTTGGATTGCACTTGATTCTTCATAGTAGCTTCAACAGAAAAGCATCATTCACTGTGTTAAGAGATTTAACACATGATCCTCCACCACCTTTTGGTTTCCATAAGGTATCCCACGATAGCACATGCCAGTTCTTCTTTCCTCTTTATCACCCCAACTGAAACTCCTTCGTATCCTCTCTAGGTCCTCCATGATTCCTTTAGGTAATCTATCATGCGGCATAGTATAAAGAGCCATCATGTTGGTGACCGAGTTTACTAGAGTAAGTATCCCTACTAGTGATAAGCTTTCCACCTTCCACTTATTCAGTTTGCTTCTGACCCTTTCCACCACTTTAGCATATCTTTCTTTCTTGTGTCTGGGAAAGGAAATCTCAACTCCCAAGTACCTCCCCAAGCCCTCGACTTGTCTGAATCTACTCCTTTTACAGATATCTCTCCTTACATGATTAGTCACATTTAGAGAGAAGAAAATCTGGGTTTTTTTGCTGCTTACTCTGTGACCTGAAATCAAACCAAAATCCTGTAGACAGTCTAAAATAATGGCAATTTGGTTGGTGTTTGCTTCTAAAAATAAAACTAAATCATCAACAAACATCATATAGAAAATTATGGGCCTTTTTTTGCCAGCTCTCATGCCTCTCCATTTTCTCTCTCTCACTTTATCAAGTATGAGGTGTGTGAGCTTTTCCATACCAAGTACAAAGAGATAAGGAGAGATTAGATCCCCTTGCCTTAGGCCTCTAGACAGTTTGAAACCTTCCACCATGCCATAGGATCTGTGTTCTGGTAGTAGTAATACACCCCATGATCTTTCTAATCATTGCTTTTGGGACTTTTAGTTCCTTGAGCACATTTTCCATGAAACTCCAACTAATTCTATTATAGGCTTTTTCTAAATTGACTTTAATTGCCATAAAGCTTTTTTTTCCCCTTCTTCTTTCTCATAAAATGTATCATCTCGTTCATCACAATGATGTTGTCATGAATTTTCCTTCCTAGTACAAAACTCACTAAAAGGGGATATTATTCTGGCCATAATACTCTTCAGACGTCTGACTATTATCTTTGAGAGGCATTTATATGCCACATTGCAAAGCGATATAGGTGGAAATTGTTTAACTCTTTATAGGCACTCCACTTTTGGCATTAACACAATCGGTGTCTTGTTACCTTTTGTGATATCTTTTGTTCCTTCCACATTTTCTTCACCATATCACAGACACTCTTTCCCACCACCTCCCAATTCTTTTGGAAAATTATAGCTAGGAATCCATCCTTCCCAGGTGCTTTGAGCCCACTAATTGAAAACATTACTTCCTTGATGTTTGTGTCATTTATCCTCTTGTTTATAATCTCCCATTCCTCATGAGATATCTCAAGCCACGAGTGCATTGTTGATAGCCATTCCTTGGTTTGTTCATCTTCCTTGAATAGATCCTAGAAGAAAGAGTTAATAAGCTGTCCCGTTGCCTCCTTTCCTTCCACCCAACCTCCTATGTCATTTTTCAAGGTTGTAATCTTATTCTTCCTCCTTCTTATTGTTGTCTTTGTGCGGTAAAATGTTGTATTTCTATCTCCATCATTTAGCCATTTCATCCTAGCCTTTTGATGCCACATGATTTCCTCCCTCTTTAGAATTTCTTCCAACTATTCTCTTAACTTTTCTTCTAATTTTTTGAGATGGGGCCTATAGTTTTAGTGCAAGCTTTTTTGTACCCTAACAGTCCTTCCCAATAATTCTTTCTTCTTCTTTGCAATATGGCCAAAAGTATGTTCATTCCATTCTACTAGACATCTTTCAAAGCCTCCCAAACTCTCCTATAAGTTTTGTGAGTGCTTCCAATTCTCATTCAACATACTGCCAAATTCAACATGCTGAAGCCACATAGCTTTAAACTGAAAAGATCTTTTCCTACGATCACCCTTATCGACAGATAGATAAATTAATAATAGGTGGTGATCAGACTAAATCCTGGGCCCTGCTCTCACAAAAGCTTCACTAAAATTCCTCCTCCAATCTATATTGCACATGGCTCTATCAAGATTTTTATATAACCAGCTTCCATAAGCAATAATAGGCCCTCCCTACGTAAAACTTAGGCCTTCTAATCCCAGGTCCATAAGATTGCACCTTTTGATATTAGCACAAAACCTAACGTATTTTTTGACATTCATCTCCCACCCCCACCTCATTGTTCATTACTGTTCATAATATCATTAAAGTCCCTTGCAAGCATCCAAGTTCCTTGACACCACGTAGCTATCGCTTGTAGTTGTTCCCAGAGAATTTTTCATTCGCTTTCTCTTGGGCTGGCATAAATAGCAGTGCAAAACTAGTTCCCTCCCCCCCCCACCAGTGATTTCACAATAGATAAATTGTTTTTGGCTTTTAATTTCTCTGATTAGAATATCTTCCTCATCCCACAGTATCCAAATACCCCCTAACATGACTTGGGCATCAACCATAACATGATAACAAAAGCCCAAATTTCTAATAAATCGTTTTTCTTTTTCTCCATGACAATAAGTTTCAACCAACATAAATATTTTGGATCTAAATCTTTGTTTAAATTCTTTTGGAGCAATGCCAAGCTCCTTGTTAGCTACTCCTCTTATATTCCATGTTAATACCATTAAGTATTATGACAGAAGGATAAGTCACAATATCTCTTAATTCTCGCTTCTCAATTTCTGTGTCTCCATATGCTACACTGCATCTCCTATGTCATTTTCACTTGCTAATATGAGTATATTCTTAAGGCCTCCTAAATGCTGCTATACTTCTGAAAGGCCCATTATCATACTGCTTAGATTTGGATTCGGGGTTTCCCTTAGTCCAGTCTATTGAGCCTAGCACTTGATCTGGGAGGCTTTCAAGGAAATGATCCATAATATGATATTTCCCATCCATCTCAATATTCGCTTTAAGCCCAAACAAAGTTGACTCGCGTTTTGTAACATCCAAAGTTTTGGGCTTAGAAGTACCAGTAATAGCCTGAATTAGATAGGCTATCAGACCCTTTTTTAGCAGAAGTCCCAAAGATGAGAAAGGAAGTCAAAGTAGTTTCAGGGACTAAACTGCAAAGTAAAAGTTTTAAGGGGCTAAAGTGTAATAAAGTTAAAGGCTCTAGTAAAGTCTCGAAGGCCCAGAGAGAGAGAAAAGAAACTAGACACAGGTCAAAGGTTAAGTTAGAAACCTCAAAGAGACGATTAATGAAGTTAAGTCCAAGCAGGGACTAAATTGTAAATTCTGAAAGTTATGACCAACAGGGGTAAAAATGGAAGAGGGTACATAAAATTCTAAGAAAAATCCTAGAAAATGGGAAATAATATTCTAAGACTCTTCTATGAAGAGAAAAGATGAAAATACCCCTGAGGCAGCTTAAACGGAATTTATGAGGTTGTGACCGGTAAAAAATATACTGTTTGAGGTAATTATTTGAAATAGCAAGAGACCTCAAAAATGTATACAAAAATGAGGTTAAATGGTTGAAAGGTTGTACTAATTTATAAAATTAGTCCCGCAACCAAAAGGCCAGTAGAGTGGCTTTAAGAAATTAAAGAGCCGGTTTTGTCGATAAAAGGATATTTTAGTAAATGAATTTTATGCAAGGCTTAAAGGAAGTGTTATGGGCTAAGAAAATTCATAGATACTCTCTAGAATTAAAGAGAATTTATGGATCTAACAAAAATAATTACAAGGCCAGAGCACTGTAATTATAGAAAAGAAGTTAAACCCGGAGTAAAAGTGCACCGATAAAATATTAATCAGAGTCTTGCACTTTACTTGGGCCACAAGTCGCCACTTGTCAAGCCTTTAATGGATGGTAATTAAAGATTTCCAAGTGTCAAGCTACTAATGAAGAGGATCTTGACGTTGGAATTTAATTACATTATGATTTAAGTTAATTAAGAGAGAGGATTAAGATTAAGTAGGCTAATGACACTTGGCATAACATTAATGATGGTTGGTGGGATATTTTGTACACATTAATGAGCTTCTTCTCCCCCTAATTGCTGATGGAATTTCGTCCAAGTGAGAGGAAGAGGGAAAAGAGAGGGTTTTGAAGGAAAACCAAGGAAAAGCTATCAACTTTGGTCATCAATCAAGGATTCAAGGTGAGATCTTGGTTCTAGATGTGTTCTTGTCTTGTTTTCCTTCTCTTTTAAGGTTGAAAAATCTATCTTCTCTCCCCTTTGATGGCTGGTCGAAATGGTTGATGAGTGGGGAAGGGAGTTTGGTTGTTAGATCTTGCTAGAACACCTCAAAGTATGGTAGATCCAAGTGGATCTATGTGAAAATTGGAAGAATTACGTGCTGATTTGATGGCTTTTTCGAATTAGTTACTGTTCATATCTGGTTCTGAAATTTGGCATGCTTAAAGTACACTCTGTGAGCTTTAAATCCATGGGTAGAACACTTCATTTGGATATGTGTACGATTTATGGTGATTTTTCAAAGTTAGGGTTTGAAATCTGGAAACAGTGTTAAGCTTTTGGAAGGATGTCGAGTTCTGTACAATTCTGGTACTGTTCGGCATAGAATTGGTTCTCTGAAACTATTTTCCTTTAAATTTAACTTAATAATCTTTCAGTGAGACTTAGAAGCACTCAATTTGGATTTTTATAGATTTAATTATGAATTTTCAAAGTTGCAAAAATTCTAGAGATTCTGCGTGAACAGTACCCGCGAACCAAAATTTTCAGATTTGATATTCTTGAATCTAAAGCCATCTAAAGTGGTCCTAATTGATAGGAAATAGATCATAAGGATGTAAAATGATAAGATTTATATTAGAAAAGTTAGAAAGAAAACCCTAAGACTAAGAGAAAGGGGTTGAGGTTCAAGAAAGCTAGTCTTGAACTTTATGTAATCTAATGGTCCTAATAGATTGTGTCATCATTATGATTATGTTTAGGACCTTTGGAACATCCAAGAGGATGTTTAGTGATGTTGACCGAATGCCCACATGGTTGGAAAGTCAAGGGAGTCAAAGGAAAAGTAAGAGGAAAGCTTGAGGTGCAAGGTAGTGAACTTACCCTTTATGTGCTTGACATGGTATGCTTATGTGTTGGTTTGTATTTGTTGTTTGAATGATGTTGTGACATGATGATTGTTGCTGGAAATGCTATTTTTAATATGTTCCCATGGCCATGCATTTTTATACCAAGCATAAAGCATGATGGCATGTCACTAGTTAACTTAAGTTTATGAAAAACTACATACCATATACTAGCATCCATCTTATGCATGTATGTGGTAATGTTTGCTACTGAGATTCCCCGAATCTCACCCCCTTCCTAACCAACCATTTAGGTCAAATCAATGATTGGCACTAAGGGCATGAGAAGCAAGGAGAAGAAGTGAAGAATTATTAATGCTAATGATTGATATTATTATTCAATGTATAATTCTCCTATGTTGTAAGTTATGTTATGAATGCCATCAATTCAATGTATGTGCTTAGGATGTTTATGGCATGAATGAAAGTATATGAGCATGAATGGGAAAAAGTAAGCCCATGTTAGGTATGCCAAAGAAATAAAAAGAATCAAAGTAAAGAGATATTAAGGGATAAAACGTAGGTCCTGAAGCAGTTAATTTCAAGCTTCAGTTCAACCTATCATATGAATGAGTTAAGCTACGGAATTTGGTACACTTATAATGCATATCCCAAGCTTTAAAATGAGTGGTAAATCACATCATTTGGATGTGTATACAACGAGATATGAATTTTCAAGTAGTAAGGCGCAAAATGGAAAGTCTAGATTTTACCAAATGAATAGTAATTTTAATCCAATAAACTGTACGTTTTCAGTGAGGATGAGTTTAGTTGAATTTTTTTTCCTTAAAGATCATTGAAAGAGCTTTTCGTAAAATTTTGGAACACCTCCATACGATTTTTTAGAATTAGTTATGATTTTTCAAAGTTGGACCTGTAATCTGAAAACTGGACAGTGAACAGTAATTTTCCGAAAATTAACGTCCAATTGAAATTTTTAAGCTTAAGACCATCCAAAGTGGTCTAGAATGGTTCTAAATAAATGCTAAGGTATTATATAGTAAGGTGTGACACGTTTATCTCCAATTTCTGCTCTACCTTTGTCCACTCTTTCTATGTTTTTAACCTCACTCAGCCCATTAGCTTGTTTGTTAGATAAGCCTAATTCCAACTGTTGTTCTTTTTCTCCCCTCCTGTTGCTCAACCCAGATTAGTAGTGGGTCTGGTCACTAGTCCTTCTTTTATGAGTTTTTCTACTACATTTTCTTCTCTTTTACTCTTTTGTCCTCCCTCTTTTTCCATTAGCATCTCACCACTCCTCTAACCTTTTACATCTTGCTTCTTTTTTGACTTCGCTTTTCCTCCCTTACTTTCCATATCAGTCACTATCACTTTGTCATATCGGTTCCTCGAGTCACTTGGTTCCGTAATGTTTTCACCAATTTTTGCACCCTATTAGAGATATCTTTTAGGGGTCTCCTACTTTCTTCCTCCCTTATGGTACATGCGTTTACTCCTCCTTTGACTCAAGAATTTCAAATCTAGAGGCTTTTTTACTGCTTTTTCTGTCTCTCCTCTAACATTCTTTATTTGCTGCTTTGTCCCCTTCCCTTCTTTCGTGCCTGCTTTTCTACCTCTTTTTGGCTTCTAAGCAATCATCATTACCGGCGAGCTTTGTTGGTTATCCTCTACTTCTTTCTCTTGAGGGCAGTGCTCCTTGTTATGTCTGAATTTTTCATAGTGAAAGCAAATCGATGGCAGTCCCTCATATACAATCCTCTCTTGATTCCCATCCACAACATATGGCGGGAGTAGGGGGATTCAAATTGATCTCCACGCACATTCTGGCGTACATTGTTCTTGCTTTCATGAGCGTCATTTCTTCATCCCGATAGCTTTGCCAATCTTATTTCTCGATAGATAAAAGAATTTTTATGATAATAATCTCAGGGGGTCCCCGTATCCTTACCCACACTACGATCCTTTGGATCTTTTCAACCCATGGCCTGAAATTTCTCTTCC
>NW_021633862.1:0-30660 GCF_004799145.2 Neltuma alba
TATTTCTTTGCGGCCAACTATAACATTTTGGTTAGTTGTACCTCATAAAAAGGTGGGAAAGAAATAAATTCTCACACTCCTACATTTAGCGCCCTGGAGCGGGCAAGGGGTAAATAAAACCCAAGTCATAAAATAGAAGATATGAGCGAAAAACGTGTAGCAAGCACGTTACTGGCAGGACCAGGAACGCTAGCTAGAGAGAAGCAAAATGGGAAGAGTCTGAGAGCACAGCAATAAAAAAGTTAAAAAGAAAGTCCTCCTTCGGTCTTTGGTCTTCGTTTCGTTTCGTTTCGTTTCGTTTCGTACACACTACAGGGGGCGCAATCTTCCGCATTTCGATTTCATTCTTCCCTTTTCGATCTTGTCTCCGCTTTTTCATGACTTTCCCCTCGGAGCTCGCGTAGTTAAGCCCTCTCAAGGTACGTCACGCCGCGCCTCTTTAAGCTTTTGATTCTGTAATTATGAAATTTAGGGTTCACAGTGGTATCTGTATTTCGTGTCTTTTTTTCGTTCCGTATAAGATCACTGGAAAGTTCGTTTATGTGGGAGTTGATTTAGCAGGAAGAATTCGGGTATTGGAGCTTATGACCTTCAATCCGTGGTTTTGCTCAAATTTTCATCTTTTTGCTGGTTGCTTTTTTTCTCTGGGAAATTTGATTATCTCTGAGATACTCATGCTTTAGTTTGCATAAGCTGGTCCTGTCTTCAATTTGCGTTGAAGGTTGCTCACTTGTATTGTTTTGCTGTAGATCGTTATGTTTGGCTTCTGTAATGTTTTCCTTCCTTGTCTTTCTTGCTTATGTGCGAATCATTTCCAGTCTTAGTAAAATGTGGATAGTTGTGATAAGTCAGCCTAATTGGTCAAATCGCCTTTCTTGAATTTTGATGAAGTCTATGTTTTGGAATTCGGCGATATTTTTTCTCTTTTTAATATTATCCAGGAAATTATTTCGAAGGTGTAAAAAGTTCGGTGATTTTGTTTGGCTGTGTGCTCAATAGAAGTCTAATGGAAACATGCGGTTACATTTCTCATGTTAATTGAAGCATTGAATTTTAAGCTCTCAAAACTTACCTTCCCATGTCTTGGTTTTTGGGTTTTGCTCAGGTGGTTTATTTTGCAATTTGTGATGCTGAAGAAATAGCAATACTCAAAAACTTTGCTTTCTGGGGTAAAAATGTTGGAAGGCGGTGCAAAATTTCCTGGTATAATAGACCTAAACAAGCATAATAATAGTTATTATGATTTTTCTCAAGGCTTTTACCACAAGCTGGGAGATGGTACAAATATGTCAGTTGACAGCATTGGAAGCATGCAAACAAGCAATGGTGGGGGATCTGTTGCAATGTCTATTGATAATAGCAGTGTTGGGTCCAATGATTCTCATACTCGCATTTTAAACCACCAAGGGTTACGAAGGCATGCCAATGATAACTACTCTGTTGCCCATAGTGTGAATCGTAGAGGAAGAGTCACACATGCCCTGAGTGATGATGCTTTGGCTCAAGCCCTAATGGACAGCAGCTCCCCAACTGAGGGCCTTGACAATTTCGATGAGTGGACAATTGATTTGAGAAAGCTCAATATGGGTGAGGCTTTTGCACAAGGAGCTTTTGGGAAACTATACCGAGGGACTTACAATAATGAAGATGTTGCGATCAAAATATTGGAGAGGCCTGAAAATGATCAAGCAAAGGCCCAGGTGATGGAACAACAGTTTCAGCAGGAGGTCATGATGCTGGCTACACTAAAGCATCCTAATATAGTGCGCTTTATTGGTGCATGCCGTAAGCCAATGGTTTGGTGCATTGTAACGGAATATGCTAAAGGTGGTTCAGTTAGACAGTTTTTAATGAAGCGCCAAAATCGATCAGTTCCCCTTAAATTAGCCGTTAAACAAGCTTTGGATGTTGCCAGGGGGATGGCATATGTTCATGGTCTTCAATTGATCCACAGGGACCTCAAGTCTGACAATCTTTTAATTTTTGGTGACAAATCAATTAAAATTGCAGACTTTGGAGTTGCTCGGATTGAGGTGCAAACCGAAGGAATGACACCTGAGACGGGAACATATCGTTGGATGGCTCCGTAAGACTATTTATTGATCTTTTTGTCCTTTTGTGCTTGCCCTTCTATATTTCTATAATTATGTGTATGGTGATCTTTTGTTTGTGCGTAAAATATTTTATTTGCCTTGGATGAAACTGCATACTCTAGACGCTGCTAACAAGCTTGGGCTTAAGCCTTGAGAGCCTGCTGGTGTACGCAAACCAACATGCATGTAATTGAAATTCATTGGTCTCCACTTAATGATTTAAAGTTCTGTCTTGTTGCTCTTGTTTTATGCTATTTAATGTCTAGAGTCAATGCATCTCAAAATCGTAGGTCGTTGCAGTGAGTTTGATGAATTGTTTTGTTGTGTTATCTGTAATTCACCCTTCACACAAAAGGCCATTGTGTTTAAAGTGGAACAAAGAACAAGCTATTGTCTTATAGCTGGTATGGCATATCATATTATATGCTTCTTCTAGTTGCCATGTAAAGGTTTAGTTATTTATTTATTTATTTAATATGTCACGCTTTAGGGTCTTTCATTGTTGCTGTGCTAGAAGGGATTGAGATGCATGAGACTTTTGGCGACACATAATGAACACCGCTATTAGATACAACATGACAGTTAAATGTGCATTTAAATGCAAGATATGTCGGTGTGTCTCATTCATGTGCTGGTATTGGTGCTTCATTGCTTGCAGCTGATTTGATGGTCTGCTGGTTGACAATAAAGTAGAAGGGTGATTAATAAAGCTTTTATGTGAGGGATAGGATTGCATGAGTTTTTATGGCCTTTCCATGATGTTCAGTTAGAAATTTCCCTCACAAATATTTTGGATGCATTCTGATTTTCTTCCTAATAAGAATTGTTTTACCAGAAACATAAAAGTAAAACAAGGTTGTGTCTAATATTTTGTGCCATGTACAATAAAAAGTTGAGCTTCAGCGGATTGAGGAGATAGATGATGGCATTTTAAGGGGGAAACAAAAGGCCGAATTCAGAGGAACTTTTTTTAAAAAAATATATATATCTTGCAAAAATAAAATGTGTAAAATATTAGTTTTTATGCCTTGTTTTTGAAGTTTGTAGTAAATAAAAAAAAAAAAAATTGGAGTAATGAAAAGTGTTTAAACAAGTCTCAGCTTTTATGATGTCATTTATTTTGGTTTTTTGTGTCCCATGTACTAACTAACCCAAAATAATGAAACTAATGTTGTGCGAAAGCAGGAAAACTTAACAGATTAACAAAAAATAAGGAAGAACCACAGTCCCGCTATCATAGGAACTACAATCACAGTTCCACTATCATAGGAACTACAATTGATGGGAATGTTGCCTGATCTAGTTATTTGTTTGCATACATTTGAAAGCCTTTGGCAGTTAAAAATGGATAATATAAACTTTGTGGTCTTTTAATGTATTTACAATTTTGTTAAAGCATTGTCCGTCCATCTTGTATGGTATAAGGTTATGCTTATTGCTTCTTTTGATTTCTACTATTGGTTGATTTAAGAGATTCTCTATATATGAGTTTGAAAAGATTGGACAAATTTGCTGTATTTAATCCTTTTCCCCCTCTTTTTTATGTTGAGGATTAGTCAAAGGTGCCTGCCTCAGCGGCCAAGCCACTGAGGCGAGGTGCTGTTCAAGGCTTGCACCTCTCATACTATCAGAGGTGTTGCCTTCAACCAGCTACTACCAGGCAAGTGCCTTCGACATTTTTTCTGCTTTTATAGAACTTCTGTATGTTGGAAGTAACAATATAAAATAGGACACTGCAAAACCCAATCAGGGAAGTCCTATCAGGTCTTAGAGACTTAAGAATAGGGTAAAATAGTTGTTCTTATGTCAAAATATTATTTAGGCTCTTAAGTTTTTCATACCTATCATGAGCTTTTCTTAGATCAAATTGCTTTTTTGCTTGCTTTTAAGACATTTTTGTTTTACCCTCAACAATTTTTCATAACAGACTGACCGTTATTATCACACTAGAACTATGCAGCATGATAATAGTCACCAGGTGCATCAATTTTTTATTTTGGCATCTGCAATTGCTATGATGCAATGATAATCAGTGTTGTCAATGCAGTGGCGAGCCTGAAATAAGCTCTAGGTTATGTTGACCACAGAAATTGCAACTGTTATCGCGCCACCGTGCCTTGGAGAGTTTACAGTAGGAAGTGCTAAAACTACTCTCCCATTCCTCCTCTGCAGCCCTGTTGACAATACTGATGATAGCAGTACGTGTTATTTTGTATAAGCCATGTAGTATTAAATCTACGTGACTAATAAATATAAATTGGGCCATAATCTGTTAGTACGAGATTGGTGTTCCATATTTAGGCTGCTGTGGTTTGGCATTTCATGGCAACTGGTGATGATTATAACGGAAAATAGAATATTGGTGGGCTGATAGAATTGGAAGCATATCTCTGGAGATTATGTAGAGGGATCTGGGATCTTTTACCTTTATAGACTATCTCCTGTAATCTTGTTAGCTTTCTAGTGAATCTTAGGCGTGCCTGCAGAGCTTGGAATATTTCGTACTGATTAAATTTTGAGGTTGTTTTTTGGTAGTGGAGAGGGAAAAGTGTATTGGCAGTGTGCTTTTTTCGCTGATCTATGTTGTCTTCGGTTGGAATGCTTTATTTATGTAAATTAGGGAACTTCTTAGTAAGCCTGACGGAACCAGTGGAAGTCATGATAATTATCATCCCTTATAGCTATAGGAAGGCAGATATTCCCTTTCAAACGTTGGCGTTCTTGATCCAAATGCTTCCTGACAACGAAAAATCTGCAAAGTGCCAATGACTTTCAGCCTCTATTCCTGATCGAATTGAATTAATCCAGTTTCTGAGGACACATTCAGTGTCTGCCGAAGACTCCAAACAACTTGGATTATATAGATTTAGTAAATAGATAGTGAGAAGAAAATTTTACTTAGGCACGTGAAGCATATGTGAGGAGTAATCTATTCTAGGTCTTGGCTATATGCATCATGTCATTAGTGCTCGATCCTATTGAGTAGTCTGACTTTTCTTTGAATCAGTTAGTACTTTTTTATTGTATGGCAATTTAAGACTATTGATTGAGAAACCATTTTCAAGACATCACATGGTTCCCAAACCGAGACAGAAAGAGAGATGGAGAAGGAAATCTATTGGAAATCGAATGAATCGAATCAACAATATCTAATTAATACGATTCTGTTTTGTCTTTGTTGTTATTGTTAATCGACATTCTTTTGTTGTCTCATCTTGTTCAATTTTTGAGTAGGGACATGAGTGTCATTTCCATTCACTTCTTCATTTTCTGTATCCGACAATCTTACGTATCAAATGTCCTGTACGAATGATATCAGTAATTATACCTCATAGTTGTGTAGGATAATTACTTGATGATGCTGGTTTCAGGGAACATGTTTTTGCATGTTACCCCTGGAAGCAAGTTGATTTATTGTCTGTGTGATTGATCTGAGCTGAAGCCTGTATGTTTGAGATGAGTGTCACACTCACACCAGACAACCAGCTGAAGGGTCATCCAGTGTGAAACTACTAAAATGTGGATTTATGTCATGCAGTTCAATTTGCAAATGCACAAACTGATGTAGTACTTGAACTGACTACCTCCTTATCTGTTGCAGAGAGATGATCCAACACAGGCCTTACACTCAAAAGGTGGATGTATATAGTTTTGGTATTGTTCTTTGGGAGCTCATTACTGGAATGCTTCCATTTCAGAACATGACAGCCGTACAAGCGGCATTTGCAGTCGTCAACAGAAATGTTCGCCCGACCATACCCAACGACTGCTTACCCATTCTCCGAGACATCATGACAAGATGCTGGGATCCCAACCCTGACGTTAGGCCACCTTTTACTCAAATCGTGGCGATGCTAGAGAATGCAGAGACCGAGATCATGACGACTGTTCGTAAGGCCCGTTTTCGGTGTTGCATGACGCAACCCATGACATCTGACTGAAGAAGCTGGAAAAACAAAATGGTAAGTTCCCAAAGAACAGAGTCAAAAAAATTTCAGGTTGAGTCTCAGGAAGCAAAAGGCGACTGCATTGTTGCATTGTGTATCTGTGTGTTTATTTTTCCTTCTTCAGTAGACAAAAGGAAAAATCTTATTTGGAAGACCTTTTGGTTTTTATTTGGGTTTCTTTAATACTGGATGTCTGTTTCTGAATTAGTAAGAGGAGATTTAAAGTGTATTTATACATGCATGCGCAGAAATTATGTATAGCTTCGGAAAGCAAGATGGTATATGAGGTCATGGATGAAAAAGTGAGGACTGTTGATGTGTATGTACATGATCAAGTTACATTTATGAATAGAGAGAAGTTGCAAAAATGAAAGGTGAGAAGGCACATGGCCTTGTATTGGTGGTCTCGTGGCATCGCCACACGCTGCTTTTGTGACATTTTATAAATGTCATTCACATGGTAACTTATTCAGAAGAAAACTAAAACCCGGTTATTATTTGCTTTTTCATTTCTTTAGAATAACCTGGTTGTTATTTCTTTAGTTTATATTTGTTTTTTTTTGGGTTTACATGTTACATAAATTAAGTTGCATCTTCATTCAAATTACATAAATTATTAAAATTTATTCTCACCCCACGCCTTTTTAATGTGTATAAAAAATAATACTCCTCCGGTCCTAATTATAAGACCCAATTGACTTATTTGAGGAGATTAAGGAAGTAAGTTAAGTTGGCTATTTATAATAAATAAGTGTTGTTATTCCTAAAATATCCTTGCTAATTAAGTATATTGGCTAAAACTATCATTATTAGAAGGATTATCTTGGAAAAAAATGGATAAATATAAAAGAGAAAATGGATTGGGTCTTATAATTAGGACCAAATAAAAAGTCAAATTGGGTCTTATAATAAGGACCGGAGGAGTATAATGATATTTTTTAATTTCAAATTAATATAATAATATATTTTAAAAATGAAATATCACAAAAATTAGGAGGGTGAAATAGTCAATAAATTTTTTTTTTTAATTTTTATGTTATTTCTCTTTCGAGTGAAAAGTTTTTTTTTTTCATGGCTATTAATGAAATGATAAACTTCAAAAATTACGTGGGCAAAATAGGGAATCTTTTTAAATTTCCACTTTAAACTAATTTGCCCTCAATTTCTGAAATGTATGATGAGTTCACTTTTATTTTTCTCTAATAAGTATTAATAGAATATCTAAAAATTATTGAGTAAAATAGAAAAAAATTTAGCTCCTTACTAAAAATCTCAGTTTGAAGGGAAGTTGAAATGAGGGCAAAAGAGTCCTTTCAATCCAAAATTTCTAACCAAACAAGAGAGGGACTCAAACCAAGCATGCCCAACTTTAATATAGATAAATAATTTTTGGTTGAAGTGTATAAATTTGGTCTTTTATGGTTAGAGTTAATTAATTCGCAGGTCCTTATAGTTTTAACCAATTTTGAATTAGGTCTTTATAGTTTTTTTTTTATCAGGTCTTTATACTTTTATCTGTTTTTAATTAGGTCCTCACATTTATTTATTTATTTATATTAAGACCTTATAATTTCACTAAATTTTTAATCAGGTCCATCTAGTTTTATTTTTTATTTATTGATTAAATATAAACTTAATTAAATAAATTAATACTGAAATATAAAATATTAATAATTCAATTAAATTAATAATTATATAATAAAGGATAAGTAATATAATTAATTAATTCAAGAAATTTTTTTAGAACAATTAATTTTTTTTGCTAAAAAAATAAAATTATTATAATAATTCATCATTTTTAGAATATCATTGTTTATAAAATAATATTAAATAATACATATTATTTTATGTTTATAGAATAGTACTATTAGAATTTATAAAATAAAGAATAAAAAATTCAGGGACTTAATTAAAAATAAGGTGAACTTATAAGAACTTGATAAAAAGAAAAAAACTATAGGGACCTGATTCAAAATTAGTTAAAACTATAAGGACTTGCAGATTAATTATTCTTATTTTTTTTTCAAGATAGTCTTTCAAATAATGATAGTTTTAGCCAATACTCTTAACTAGTAAGGATATTTTAGAAAATATAACATATATTTATTATAAATAATTAACTTAATTTATTTTCTTAATTGACTCAAATTAGTCAACTAGCTCTTATATTTCGGACCAGAGATAGTATTTCATTTTAGTTCTTTCTGTAAAATTATTAATTTAATATTTTTCAAATACCTATATAACAAAACTCAATGAAATGGGGATTTAATATAATAAGAGATAGATTATTGAATATAATTTACGAAAATTTTAATTTTTAAAATGAGAGAGAAGACCATTAGAATAATTTTAGAATATTCTTAACGCGATTAAAGGAAAATGTCAGTAATTTTAGCAAAACCAAAGCGAGATCATTATATTTTGCACCAATAAATTATGAACACGTCAAATCTTAGGATATCCAATTCATGTGTTATATCTGGTTAAAAAAAAAAAATCATGTATTATATGGCAGAACTATTGTCAATTATAATCTTGCATCACATTATGATTTATGGCATAATCATTACCAAGATTATGTTTTCATATGCTGTTTGCCTGTTTCAAAAAACAAATATTGAAGATCTTATAATAAATAAAAAAATGCGAATGTGCGTTAGAATCCTGATAATGTAGTCATTTTCTGGTAAATTTGCATGCCTCTCTCTCTCTATATATATATATATATGTATGTATATACTCCTCCGGTCCTTAATATAAGACCCATTTAACTAATTTGATTAAATTAAGGAAGTTAGGTAAGTTAGTTAATTATAAGAAAAATGACACATTTTTCCTAAAATACCATAATCATCTTTCTTAATACCTCATTTCCTTCTTCTATTTGATCATGGTTGATGGAGTATCCATAGGGGTAATTTAGAGAAAATTGATAAATATGAGAAATGGGTCTTATATTTAGGACCAAAACCAACTGAAGAATTAGGTCTTATATTAAGGACCAGAAGAGTATAAAATATCACTAGCTTCATATCTGCAAAATTAATGGTGTAGTGTTTATTTCAGTAAAGTGATAAAAACGTCATGAGAAGTTAGGCATTATCATGTTTTTGTTAATAAATACTTGTCTAACACAGGTTATTTTTTGAGTAAAATACTGAAATCCATTAATTTATAGAAAAATTACAAAGAGAATCAAAATAACAAACAAAAACATAAAAAAAAACAAAAACAGAAAATTTAGATTCTCAGATCAGTTAACGAAAATTTTGATGATCAAGAGACCGAGATTAATCATATCTAGTATTTAGAGTTTGTCTCGATCGCTCTCTCACATTAATGCTTTGCTTTTAGAAATCTAATCAAGTGCTTCAAGGGGAACCGGCTGCATCTGGGTTCGAATGACATTTCATCTCTAACCAATGAAATTTATTACCACCTCCGGTCCTCAAGGCTTTGTTTGGTTGGGGTTTTTCTGAGGGGAGGGGAGGGGAGGATGTGTTTGGTTGGGAGGAGGGGAGGGGAGTTAAAAAAATTTGTTCTTTTGTGCTCCCCTCCCCTCCCCCTCCTCCTCTCTCAAATTGGAGGTTTTTGGAGGGGAGAGAAATATTATGAGAATCTTGACAAATATGCCCATGCGATTTTTTGAATATTCCAGCGGTGCCCTCTTGATATTTTTTTGGTTTCGCATGATTACCTTTGCATTCCCTTCTGCGGTCACTCAGTTTTACACACACACACAAATATAATATGCATATATGTTAATATATTAATTAATTATATATATTAATATATATTATAATTATAAAATGACACTGTTAATATCATATATATTTTTTATTTCCTAATATGTGGAGGGTATTATTATATAGTTAAGGTCTTGTCTTTTTTTCTCCCATTCACTTTTTTAATATATATTATACTTTTATTTCATAATTTTTTATCACATATAAGTGAGGTAATTGGTTTTTTTGAAATTGATAAATTCGGAAATAATAATTTTGATATAAATATTGTAATAAAAGAATAAATCAGTCTAAATATAGAGATAAGGGCATATTTGTCAATTTATAATTTCCTCCCCTTCCCTCCTCTTGTGAACCAAACAAGAAATTTCCTCTCCCTTCCCCTCCCCTCCAACCAAACAAAACCCATGACCTCCCCTCCCCTCCCCTTAATTAACCTCCCCTCCCCTCCCCTCCATTGAACCAAACAAAACCTAATATAAGATCTTGTTTGACTTTTATTTTGATCCTAAATATAAGATCCCAATTCACTTTGTCTCTCATATTTATACTTTTTTTTTCCAAAGTAGCCCTTCTAACAATGATAGTTCTAGTCAATGCACTTAATTGGCAAGAATATTTTAAGAAAGACAACACCTATTTAGGACAAATAACTAATTTAACTTACTTCTTTAATCTCTTTAAGTTAGTCAATTGGCTCTTATAATTAGGACCGGAGGTAAGATTTAAATTATGGGATAGTTTAACTAAATGATCAGCTATTACTTATAATCTCATTTTAAGGAACCTTTGTGCAGATTGATTTTGTAAATTTTCTTGTGCGGGTATACAGCTCTTTTTGATTTTTTTTTTCTGGCCAAAAAGTTTTTTTTAAAAAACGAAATGACCTCTTTTATTTTAACAAAATCGATAAGCTTGAAATGATGTTGAACAGCTTCTCAATCACTTTTTTTTTTGCCATGAATCGGAAACAAAATTCAGATATGGGAGTATAAACAGTACAGTTTCCCATATATGGAAGAAATAACGTCCCGAAGAAAATAGAAGATGTGGAAGAAAAACGTGTTGTGGCCAAAGGCATTACTCCCAGGAACGCTAGGGGGAAGCAAAGTAATAAGAAAAGGCTGAGCACAGGAATAATAAAAAATTAAAAAGAAAGTCCTCCTTCGGTCTTTGGTCTTTGGTTTCTTCCCTACACACTACAGGGGCGCAATCTTCCGCATTTCGATTTCATTCTTTCCTTTTTCGATCTTGTCTCCTCTTTTTGATGACTTTCCCATCGGAGCTCGCATAGTTAAGCCCTCTTCAGGTACCTGATGCTACGGCTCTTTAAGCTTTTGATTCTGTAATTATTAAATTTTAGGGTTCAGCGAGGTATCAGTACTTCGTATCTTTTTCTGTTTCCTTGTAAGATAAGATGACTGAGAAGTTCGCTAATATGGGAGAGTTGATTTAGCTGAAGTAATTGGTGTAAAGGAGTTTATGACCTTCAATCCGTGGTTTTGCTCAATTTTTCTCCGTTCGTTGGTTCCCCCCCCCCCTCTTGCTGTAAATTGATTGTCTCTGTCAGAATCATGTTTGCATAAGCTGGTCCTATTTTCAATTTGCGTTGAAGGTAGCTCGCTTATGTTGTTTTGTTGCAGATCGTGAAGTTTGGGTCCCATGATGTATTCCTGCTTCCCCTTGTTTTCTTGCGTGCGAATCATTTCCAGTTTAGAAAAATGTCCATAGTTGTGATAAAGCAGTTGAATTGATGAAATAGCCTCTCTTTCATTTTTTATTATGTCTGTAATCTGATTTCGGGAGCATTAATGAATTCTTATTTACTTTTTTTTTTCTTTTTAAAATTATCCTTGAAATTATTTTGATGGTTTTAAAAGTTTAATGCTTTTAATTTGGCGTGTGTTGAATGGAAGACGCATGGAAACACGATGTTACATTTATTGTGGTAACTGAAGCATTGAACTTCAAGTTCTCAAAACTGACCTATCGATATATTGATTTTTGGGTTTTCTTCAGGTGGTTTGTTTTGCAATTTCTGATGCTGAAGAAATAACAATACTTGAAGGCTTTGCTTTTCAGCGGTAAACATGTTGGAAGGGGGTGCGAAATTCCCTGGTATAATAGACCTAAACAAACATAACAATCACTATTACGATTTTTCTCAAGGCTTTTACCATAAGCTGGAAGAAGGTACCAATATGTCAGTTGACAGCATTGGAAGCATGCAAACAAGCAACGGTGGGGGATCTGTTGCAATGTCAGTTGATAATAGCAGTGTTGGGTCCAATGATTCACATACTCGCATTTTAAACCACCAAGGATTGCGAAGGCGGGCCAATGATAACCACTCGGTTGGGCACAGCGTGAACCGTAGAGGAAGAGTCACACATGCCCTGAGTGATGATGGTTTGGCTCAAGCTCTAATGGACAGCAGCTCCCCAACTGAGGGTCTTGACAATTTTGATGAGTGGACAATTGATTTGAGAAAGCTCAGTATGGGTGAGGCTTTTGCGCAAGGGGCTTTTGGGAAACTCTACAGGGGGACTTACAATAACGAAGATGTTGCAATCAAAATTTTGGAGAGGCCTGAAAATGATGTAGCAAAGGCTCAATTGATGGAACAACAGTTTCAGCAGGAGGTCATGATGCTGGCTACACTAAAGCATCCTAATATAGTTCGTTTTATTGGTGCATGCCGGAAGCCAAAGGTCTGGTGTATTGTAACAGAGTATGCTAAGGGTGGTTCAGTTCGACAGTTTTTAATGAAGCGGCAAAATCGATCAGTTCCCCTCAAATTGGCAGTCAAACAGGCTTTAGATGTTGCAAGGGGAATGGCATATGTTCATGGCCTTCAATTGATCCACAGAGACCTCAAGTCTGACAATCTTTTAATTTTTGGTGACAAATCAATTAAGATTGCAGACTTTGGAGTTGCTCGGATTGAGGTGCAAACCGAAGGAATGACACCTGAGACGGGAACATATCGTTGGATGGCTCCGTAAGATTATTTACTGATCTTTTTCCTCATTTGTGCATGCACTTCTATATTTCTATAATTATGTCTTTGGTTATGTTTGTTTGTGTGTAAAATCTTTTCTTGTTTGGACAAAGTGGATGCTCTAGTCGCATCTAACAAACTTGGGCTCAAGCATTTAGAGCCTGTTGGTCTTCACAAACACACAAGTAGTTCAAATTCAATTGTCTCCGCTGGGCAATTTATATTGTTGCACTGTGGTTCTTGGTATCTGCTCTATAATGTTTAGAAAAGTGGTAGGCTGTTGCGTTGAGGTCGATTAAACGTTTTGTAGTGTTATAAATTTGACCCTTCACACATAAATTCCGTTGAGTCTAAAGCGGAACAAACAACAAAGCACTTCTTATTCTTTTTGTTTTTTTAATAGTTGCTATGGCATTGCGTGTTCTATGCATAACAATATGATTAAATGTTCTTCTAGTTACAATATAAAGCTTTATTCATTTATTTTTTGTGTGACACTATAGGGCCTATCATTGTTATAAAAAGTGTTGACTTATTAAACTTTATATGAAAGAATCTAGTCATAGAAAGGCCGAGCTAGATGGGATTGAGTGCAGGAGTTTCTTGGAGACGTAATCACCATTAGTGTTAGATACGACACGACACTTCATTGCGCTTTTAATACAAGATATCTCTGTTTGTCTCATTATTGTGTCAGTATTGGTGTCTTGTTGCTTGTACGTGATTTGATGGACCGCTAGATGACTATTAGTTAGAAGGGTGATATTTGCAGCTTCTATGTAAGGGACAAGATTGCATGATTGCTTTTATGACCTTTTTGTGATGTTTAGCAAGTGTTTTTCCATGGCAAATATCTCAAATTCATTTCTTTTGTTTTGTTTTTTCCAAATTTAATTTCTTTAATCAGAAACAAAAAGCTAAAACAAGGCAAGCCTGAGAGACTTTGTGCCACGTTCGACAAAAAATTCAGCCTCAAGGGGTTGATGAGACAGATAACGACTGCTAGGAAAAAAAAATGCCTGATTCAGAAAAACTTTTTTCCAATTTGTTGTTCTTGCAAAAATAAAAAATAAAAAATTATGAAATTTGATATTAATGTCTTATTTTTAAAATATTAAGTTTTTTTTTCTGTGCATTTTTTTAAGTTAGTAAATATGATATTGGACTTCTCAATTTTTGAAATAAATCTCAGCTTTTATGGTGTTATATGTTTCGATTCTTGTTGTCTATGTATTAACTAACCCAAAATAATAAACTAGATTTGTGCAAATATAGGAACAATTAACTTATTTACATATTAGCTTAAAGTAAAGAAGAATCACTGTCCCGCTCTTATAGGAACTATTACCAGAACAGTGTTGATGGAAATGTGACAGTATATAATTATTTGTTTTGATACATTTCGAAGCTTTTGGCAATTAAAAATAGACAATTTAAATTTTGTCGTGCTCTATTTATTTACTATTTTGTTAAAGTGGATCAAATGTATTTCCAAGCATATTTATCCTTTCATCTTGTATGGGATATGGGTTTTGCATATGGCTTCTCTGGGTGATTTAAGAGATTCTCTATCACTGGGTGCAAAGAGATTGGGAGGCTTTGTTGTATTTAATACTTCATGGTTTATCCCCCCACCCCTCTTTTATATTGAGGATTAATCGAGAGCACGTGCCTCAGGAAGGTTTTAATAATAGACTGTCAGTTATTATCACGTTAGAAATACGCAGTTTTACTGCATGATAATAGCCACTGGGTGTATAAATTTCTTATTTTGTCATCCACAATTGCCATCATGCAATGATAATCAGTGTTTTCAATGGAGTATAATGGCAAGCCTGAAACAAACCCTAGGTTATGTTCATCACAGCCATTGCAAATGCCATGGTGCTGCCATACCTTGGAGGATTTACAGTGAGAAGTGCCAAAACTGCCCTGCCGTTCCACCGTGGCAGCCCTCTTGACAGCAAGACGGATAGTAGCAGTAGGTTTTATTTTGGATTAGCGATTTAGTTGTTAGTTTCTGTAACTGTTATGATTAAATCTGTGCGACTAATAAATATAAATTGGGCTATCATCTGTTAGTATGATATTGCATTCCATATTTAGGCACTGGGAAAATGGTGCAGTTGCCGGGGATTACGTAGAGGGAACTGGAATCTTTTACCAAAAAATATAAGCTTGGTGGGTTGTTAGAATTAGAAACGTATCCCTGGAGATTATGCAGAGGGAACTGGGATCTTTTACATTTAATAGGCAGTCTCCTGTAATCGTTTTAGCTTTCTAGTGAATCTTGAATGCCTAGAGCTTAACTACTCTCTTACTGATTAAATTCAGAGGATTTTTTTCCCCTCCTTTTGGGCATAATGGAAAGGGCAAAGTGTTTTTCTTCCCCGCCAAAAGGGGCAAAGTGTATTGACAATGTGCTTTTTATTTTAACGGTTGGAATGTTTGATTTAATCTTGGAAAGTCCTTACCCTTAGGCATGCTTTGGTGTGGGTTGATTGTTATTTTGGTGATCTTGAAGATAGTTCCTTCTGTATTTTCCATTAAACAAACAAGCATGTGTAGAAGCAAAAATCTCTTGTTAAAATATTCTTACCCTGATTTGTACTGTGTTCTCCTACAAGAGGATACTATATCCTCTTTTTAACTTTTTATTTATGTTTGATAAAAAAGAAAATTCTCTGCTAATGAGGAAATAGATTTGGAAGCAGGACTATACATCATACCAGAAAAAAGAAATAATACAAAAGGACAAAATATGGTAGCCAAATCTCTCTGCACATGTAAAATAGGAATTTTCTTATTAAGCCACGACAAAACACCCAGTGGAAGTCGTGAAAATTATCATGTCTCGTGGCTATTAGAAGGCACATATATTCCCTTTCAAATGTAGGTGTTCTTGATCCGAATGCGGTGCAACAATGAAAAACCTCCAAGTGGTCAGAAACTCTCAGCCTTTATTGCTGATCACATTGAACCACTCCAGTTTCCAAGGACACATTCAGCGTCTGCCAAAGACTCCAAACAACTTGTGTTATGTAGATTCAGCAAATAGATAGTGTAAAACAATTTTATTTAGACGCATGAAGCAGATTTGAGGAGAGGGCTGTTTTAGGTCTTATCTGTATGCACCATGTCATTTGTGCTACATCCTATGAGTAACATGTTGCAGAACAACTTGACTTGTATTACTTGTTCTTGGTAAATTTTCCTATATCCGTAGGTTTTTAAGATGGTTGATGATGCGGGCATCAGTGAACGTGTTTTTGCTTGTTACCCCCCACTAGAAGCAAGTTGATTTTATCATGTTTCTGTGTGATTGATGCGAGCTAGATCCTGTATGTTTGGAATGAGTGTCACATCTGGCAACCAGTTGAGGGTCTTCAAATATGCGACCCTGCCAAAATGTGGACTTATTGTATGCACTTCAATTTAAAAATGTGCGATTTGGTATGATACTCGAAGCTACTGATTCTTAATCTCTGTTGCAGGGAGATGATCCAACACAGGCCTTACACTCAAAAGGTGGATGTATATAGTTTTGGTATTGTTCTTTGGGAGCTCATTACTGGAATGCTTCCATTTCAGAACATGACAGCCGTACAAGCGGCATTTGCAGTCGTCAACAGAAATGTTCGCCCGACCATACCCAACGACTGCTTACCCATTCTCCGAGACATCATGACAAGATGCTGGGATCCCAACCCTGACGTTAGGCCACCTTTTACTCAAATCGTGGCGATGCTAGAGAATGCAGAGACCGAGATCATGACGACTGTTCGTAAGGCCCGTTTTCGGTGTTGCATGACGCAACCCATGACATCTGACTGAAGAATCTGGAGAAAACAAATGACACAAAAAAATGTTCCCAAAAGAACAGAGTAAAAGAGAAAAAATTTCAGGGTGAGTCTCAGGAAGCAAAGGGCGACTGCATTGTTGCTTGTGTATCTGTGTGTTTATTTTCTTTCTTCAGAAGACAGAAGGGAATATCTTATTTGGAAGACCTTTTGGCTTTTTATTTGGGTTTCTTTAATACTGGATGTCTGTTTCTGAATTAGTAAGGAGATTTAATATGTATTTATACATGCATGCGCTAAAATTATGTATAGCTTCGGAAAGCAAGGTGGTATATGAGGTCCTGAATGAAAAGTGAGAACTGTTGATGTGTATGTATATGATCGAGTTTCATTTATGAATAGAGCGATGGTGCGATACCAGGGGAATAAAAAAAAGTAATTAAAGTCCTTTGATTGACAGAACAAAATACTTGGTTAGGCTGTTTATGAATGGTACGTATATTCGTTAATGGTGTGGTACGTATTAGTTTAAATAAAAAAAAAAAAGGAACAATCATACTATTATTTCCCTAATCGTATTATAAGCATGCTTGCCCGTCTCCTTGATACTTACGACATTGATATGCTCGTGTTTGTTATACTTGGTGTTCTTGAGCCGTCATTCTTCATGGATGATGAATTTTGATGGTGTTTTCATAGGGTATTTAATTTCAAGATTTTAACTGTCCTTTTTATTCCCATCATTCATTATTTATTCACTCCCATGATTGCTAACCAAGTGTTTTTTATGTTTTTAGAGCAGGTTATTTAGGACTCATTAAAAATGATTTATAAGAAACTTTTTAATCATGATTTACAAAATACGAAATAAATATATGAGAGAAGTTAAATATAATGACAAACAGAGTCTTAATAGTTTCACATCATTTGGCATCTAAAGCGTGGCTTAAAAAACATGTTGTCTTTTCTTGTCTTCTACATATTTCTTTTTTTTTTTTTTTCCTTTCCTTTCTTCCGTCTTCTAAGATTTTCATTTGTGAGTTCTTCTCGCGTCAATTTCTTATTTTTTTTTTCAGGAGTTTATTTTTCGTTATGACACTTCATTGAGTTCATAGCCAAGTATTGTTGAATTTTGTGGACTGTTTTTCAGTGAAAGAAAAACAGGAAAAAGGTGGGAAAAAGAGAAGAAACCAAAAAAATACTTAAAATGGTAAAAAGAAGTGAAAAAAGGACCCAAAAAAAAAGAGAAGAAGTGGAAAAAAAAAGAGAGAAAAAAATACCCATTGATTTGAGTGTGAGTAAAAAAAGACTGCTGTTAGACATAATGGCCAATGACATTATGTTAATATAAGCTTTAATAGTAACAAATTATAATGAGTTAGGATCCGTGTTTTGATGATAATAAAACTAGAAAAACATTGGTTTCGTAGCATAAATAATGTAATCATGATTAAGACAAATGATTATGGATTTGAAGTAAAACTCTTGGAAGGAATTCAATTCGACAATATGAGTCATAAAGTGACGAGGAAATAAATTCAATTCACTAACAACTTGCATCAACCCAAAGTTGAATGTATTTCATACGCTTATCATGTCAAATGACCTAATTCATGAGCTTTAGCTCGAGTTTATATTTTATGTGCGCATATTCTCAGAGACAACTTGCAATGATTTCTGTGCATACGTGGAGTTATGCTTTCCCTGCTAAAACAGTTTGTTTTAACTTCTAGTGAAGCTTTCCAGAATCTTATTTTATACTCCTTCCTGTCCTAATTATAAGAGCTATTACTTTAAGTTCTATTTATAAGAACTAGTTGACTAATTTGAGAAGAGTAAGAAAAGAAGTTAAGTTAGTTATTTGTAATAAATAGGTGTTATCTTTCCTAAAATATCCTTACCAATCTAGTGTATTAGCTAGAACTATTATTGTTAGAAGGACTATGTTGGGAAAAAATACATAAATATGAGAGACAAAGTGGATTGGGGTCTTATATTTAGGATCAAAATAAAAGTCAAACAAAGTCTTATATTAAGGACTGGAAGTAGTAGTTGACTAATTCGAGGAGATTAAGAAAATAAGTTAAGTTAGCTATTTATAATAAATAGGTGTTGTTTTTCTTAAAATATCCTTACTAATCAAGTGTACTCCTCCGGTCCTTAATATAAGACCCATTTAACTAATTTAATTAGATTAAAGAAGTTAAGTAAGTTAGTTAATTATAAGAAATGTGACATGTTTTTCCTAAAATACCATAATCATCTTTCTTAATACCCCATCTTCATCTTCTACTTGATTATAGTTGAGGGAGTATCTATATGAGTAATTTAGAAAAAATTGATAAATATGAGAAATAGGTCTTATATTTAGGACCAAAACCAACTCAACAATCGGGTATTATATTAAAGACCGGAGGAGTATTTGACTAGAACTACCATTATTAGAAGAACTATCTTAGAAAAAATATATAAATATGAGAGATAAAGTAGATTGGGATTAGAGCCGGTAATATGGGTTGGACCCGCGGGTCAAACCCGCCAACCCGCCACCACCTGAAAATATGAGCCCGCACCGCCATAACCCTAACCCGCGGTGGGTTGGCCCGCCAACCCGCGGGCCAACCCGCAGGTTAACCCACCTATTTTTTTTTTTAAAA
The DNA here is from genome assembly GCF_004799145.2 of Neltuma alba. Lineage (NCBI taxonomy): Eukaryota > Viridiplantae > Streptophyta > Magnoliopsida > Fabales > Fabaceae > Neltuma > Neltuma alba. The sequence goes on from NW_021633862.1 coordinate 19,248, forward strand.
AAATAGATAACAAAGACAAAAGTAAAGCAATTTTTACTTCAAACTTTATTGTCATTAGAAATAATTAGATAAATAAGGTTATTCAATATTGCTCATTGGTTTCATTGAAAAAAAAAAGTGTGAACTTGTGTATTATCATGTTGGAAAATTGGACAATCATATACTATTTGTATTTTTTGTGTTGTAATTTTTTTTGGATGTTTCTAATATTTTATATCATTTTTAGTATTTTTATTTTGTATTATATATAATTGCTAACATTTAAAAAAATAAGAAATTTTAAAAAAACAAAAAAAAATAAAAATAAAAATTTTGGCGGGTTGGTGGGTTGGCCCGCCCCCACCTTGGCGGGTTAGGGTTGGCAAAATGCCAACCCGCCAGAAAACGGGCCTTTGAGCCCGCACCGAACAACCCACAACCCGCCACGGCCAACCCGCAACCCGCGGTTGGCCCGTTTTACCAGCTCTAATTGGGATCTTATTTTAGGATCAAAATAAAAGTTAAATGAGATCTTATATTAAGAATTAGAGGTAGTATCTCATCTTATTTATTATAAGACACTTTCACACGCACCAAGAAAAACTTTAAAATGCATTAAATTTTCATTAAAATATATTACCTTCAATCTTTAATATAAGAATTAGTTGAGTAATTTAAGTAGATTAAGGAAGTTTGTTAAGTTAGTTATTTGTAATAAATATGTGTTATCTCTCCCTAGAATACCGTTGCTAATTATATTATTAGCTATAACTACTATTTGATGAAATTTTTAACATGTGCAATTACTATAAAAACTACTTTAAAAATAGATAAATATGAGAGATAAATAAATTTGAGTCTTATATTTAAAATCAAATTAAAAATTAAACTATTTTTTATATTAAGGATTGTAAGAAGTAATAACTTTTCAACTTTATTTTTATTTAATATATATATACACCTTTAAAAAAATTATCTACATTATAATAAATAGGAATAAAATGGTGCATTTAAAGCAAGGTGGAAAGGTCAGTAACTAAAGCTAAGTACTCAAGAAGGTATAGAAATAAAAGGCAGATAATGATGTGAAAGGACATTTGAGGTGGATGAGATGAGACTTCAGCGCCATGCAATTTAAATTCGGCGACAAGGCAAACTCTTGTAATTTGAGAGCCATGAGTCTTTTTTCTTCCTTCAAGATGACAAGCCATTAGTCCATCCAAACTTTTAAAACACTGACTTAAATATCATTCACCTATATTTTTTACTCTTTTGGTATAATTTTTCATTTTCTAAAACTCATATTTATATTATTATACATACATATAATATTATTTTTTATTTATTTGTAATGTCATCGGTTTGATCGACGGTCTAGCTAGTTGAATCATGAGAATTATAAACGGTTAGTCCTCTCATTTTCACATTCAACTTGATTTTTAAAACACTGACTTAAATATCATTCCGTATATGGCTATATTTTTTACTCTTTTGGTATTATTTTTTTATTTTCTGAAACTCATTACTAATTTATAATGAAATTATAAAAATAGTACTAATTATAAATTTTGAAAACTTATAATAATTTCAACCACTGAAAATAATTATTGAAATTAAAGAATCCGCTAAGAAAATAATACTTGATAAGCAAATTAAATTATTCTTAAAATTTAGTCAACTATCCTACGAATTATCATAGCAATAATGTAAGAATCATCTCTTATCTTATGTGTAAGAATTTTATAATATGTATAATGAGTTATTTCAGTTCTAAATTGAGAATTATATTTTAAATACTTTATTTACAAGTTAGTAAACTCTTAGTTGTTTTAATGATAGTCTTCTTAAAAATATATATAGGGGAATAATTGTCGTTAAATTTAATTTAATGCTGGGGACAGACTGTAGTTAATTTAATATTTTGGACCAAACCGTCATTCTTCTCCTCGTTCCGTTGCATCGAACCCTTGGTCTCCCTGTCTAGCATATTTTTCTCTCCCTGATTTCTTCAAACGATCATTTTCGATTTTGGTCGGGAGTTAGTTCGTTTTCCGGTCAATCAGATCGAAGGAGTTGTAGCTGATAAATTATGTCAAATGTGGTCTTGTATTAAGTTGTTTGGAGTTGTAGCTCATGCTACTGCGTTAATGTATAATGCTGCATTGAGATAGAAGGCTGTGAGGCAGAAGAGCGATGAAATGTAGGTTCTGTTCGCTTTATATATAAATTCATGGGTATTTGCTTCAGCATTGACTCTGATACGAAGGACCCAGGTATTAATTCAGCCTTTAGTTATTCATCTTCGTTTGGATTTCATATAAGTTAGAAAACTAAGATAATGCAGGGGCAATTCATGTTTGCATGTCATGCGACGTTTGAATTTTTCTGTTGAGTTGAGATCGAGAGAGAGGAAAAGGGGATACTTTAGATCTAGTTAGTTGCACACAAGGGCCTCCATGTTATTTTTTTTACCTTAATGAACAATATGGTCCTAGTAATTGATTAAGTTCATGCAAGAAACTGGTGCACTGTGATTGTTTATACGAGTAGCTGTGGGGGTTACTAGTAACCATATATAATCACACTGAAGATTCTCATGGTTTATATATATTTCTCTGAACGTTTCGGTCAACTCTGAATTGAACTTGCTCTCGTAAGTCTGTTATTATTTGTTAACAATTAAAAGACGAAAGGAAGAAAAGAGAAACTGGAGGTCTCCACTGGTAATTGGTGTCTAAAGTACGTATTTGTTGTCGGCACTTGAAAAATAGATGTTACTACATGTTAACAATATTGACACATACTCTGTAACTGCAAATGAGTAGGATATGAATCTGTCACACCAACAGCTAAGCCAGAGAGAAGCAGAAGCTACACTTCATCATCTCCTATGAATATCAAAGATCTCCGCCAAAGTCCTGGTTATGGGAATGTTGATATATTTTCCTATGATGAACTGAGGTTGGCCACCAAGCACTTTCGTCCAGACTTAATTCTGGGAGAGGGTGGTTTTGGAGTTGTGTATAAAGGAGTGATAGATGAAAATGTGAGGCCAGGTTACAAGGCCACACAGGTAGCTATCAAGGAGCTAAATCGAGAAGGAATTCAGGGTGACAGGGAATGGCTGGTAACTGATCTTTCTCACTCAAATTCTTGTTGGTCCCCATTCATTCCTTTGAAATGATTTTTTCTTGAAATCTTGAAGCACGGAATTTGATTTTATCTTCTTGTTTGAATTACTTAAATGATAGTTATTGAAGCAAAACAAGGTGTTGTTAAATCCTATCAAGAAAAAGGAAAAAATGACTTGATCCAAGTAGCAATAAGGAGGATCAAGCCACCTAATTTTGATGCCACTAACATATTATATATGTTTCAATTGCATCCATTTACTTGCAGGCTGAAGTCAACTATTTAGGTCAGTTCAGCCACCCAAATCTTGTAAAGCTTATTGGATATTGTTGTGAGGATGAACATCGGTTACTGGTCTATGAATACATGGCAAGTGGGAGCTTGGAAAAACACCTTTTTCGCAGTAAGCTTCTGTTGCTACGGCAGATGAATCTTAATTATAAATTAGAAATAGTTTATAGATGAATATCTGGTTGTTGACGGGTGTTTGGATAGAAACTAAACCATGGTTTCGAAGTGTTTTTACGGATTACGAAGTAAATATGTAGAGGAGGTTATCTCGTTTTGTGGAAAAGTGCTTCTGAAACCGCGGTTTTGAGAATGCCAAACACCCCATTAATTTTCATACTGTTTCTTAATTGGATGTGGACCTGGGTGGTTGATCTTTTTGTCTTGGAACTGACTGAAGTTGAACACTTATCTATTAATCCAAAAGTTTGTTGACAGACAATTGCCTGAGCTTCAAAACTGTGGTAGAGATGTGGTAGTCCTATCTCTCCCTCTTATGTAGGCGGTTGTTGACCAACATGTGTATAGCACAGGGCCAATGATGCCCATAATTTCCCAACACGAGTTTTCTGTCTTGATCACAAGACATCTGATGGTACTTAGACACTTGAGCTAATGCGTTTGCTGTCTTCCACTTTCTACTTATTGAAGAATGTATTACTGAAATAGCTTGATTTTTTCTTATAGCACTGCCTTGGTGGACTTAAGTTGGCATGGTTATGATATTGTTGTCTTCTAGGAACAGTTGAAGGGATCTTATGTTGTCAGTCATTTTCAAGGTTTGATATATAACTATTTGCCCTGAACATAATGAATTAGATTCGTATATGCAAGAATTATTCAACCTGTTCACTGTCAAATGACTAATCCATTTTGTTGGCAAAATGCCCTCTAGAAGGAAGTCTTGAATTTCAGGTTCAGAAAAGGAAGTCTTGAAAAAGTACTTATTAAGCTGAGAAAAGCTGTTTGTTCGGCCTTTTTTTTCCCTTTAAGTTTAATTTGTGAAAAAGTTTTATTTTGCTTCTGTTTGCCGAATACAATTTTACTTTTGAGCCTGACGGTCTGAAGATTCTACTTTGAGGTGGAGAAGCTAGAAATTGGAGCTTATATATTAAAGCATCATTTGACTGAGATACCCAAGCGAAAAAGAACAAATGTTATCTCAGGCATTAATGACAATGCTTAAAGTGCTTGTTTAAGAATTTGATCAAAGTCTAAAATGCATGTATGTTAGTACACTTTCAAAAAAGTGACTGTTAAAGTAGAATTTTCACAGCAGTATCAAACAGGCTAAATCTCATGGGTCTCATCATCCAGTTGCTTAAGCACATTGCAAACATCAATGAAAAACAGGAAAACATTTTGTAAATTCTTGCTTATAGATTTGACCAAACCCCAAATTGGTTCATTGTTACAACACTTCTCAAAAAGTGACTGTTAGAGGAGAAAGTTAGCAGCAGGGTCAAAGAGGTTAAATATCTCTAGCCTCACCTCTTGATTGCTTAAGCACCTCGCATACATCACTGCAAAAGAAATTGTAGAGCAAATATGTGTCCGCCATGTTTAGTATAAAGAACTTTGTTGTTCACTGATGGCAGGAGTGGGCTCAATGCTGACTTGGTCAAAAAGAATGAAGATTGCTTTACATGCTGCAAAAGGGCTTGCTTTTCTTCATGGGGCAGAGAGGCCCATCATATATCGCGACTTCAAGACATCAAATATTTTGCTCGATGAGGTTTGTTGACTCTAGGTTTTAGTTGTGTGGGAATGATAAAGGGAATTTCCAGAGAAACTAAATTTTTCATTGTTATACAAAGCTGAAAAGTGTAATATTTTTACCCTAATCATGTAATTTTAGAAGATGAAATTTTAGCTGGTACTGAACTAGCTGGTTTTTTAAACACCACAATCTACTTTTGGATTTTAAAGAAATAAATGTTTAAATTTAAATTCTATATATCATTCCTTCTTATTTAATCAGATTTGCTAGATGTGAACTGTTTAAAAGACCGAGGATATTATTTCTTTTGGCATCCTTATGGTGCTCAGGCAATGGATTAATCTGGGGTCTGTCTGACCAACATGCAGATGGATTTCTAAGCTGCATGGTGCATGTATTTTTGTCCTTTTGAATGCTTATTACGTCTTATTGTTTCTATTTGAATTTTGGATTTCTTACCTCTCTGCTGCTTTGTTACTCTACATCCCTTTTTATAAATGGAAGACTTTCTTTCTTAATAATAGTATGACCCTCCACTAATGCACATGTTTTTAAGAAATTTCGAAAGCTAAACTAGATAGAAGAACAAGTCATTTTCCCCTTAAATATCTTTCCATGCATGCCATTACTGAATGAGTTAATTCTGTCAAGATTATCTATGTGCGCGTGTGTGTATAATTTATTGTTGAGGTATAACCTGCAGGATTTCAATGCAAAGCTTTCAGACTTTGGTCTTGCAAAGGATGGACCTATGGGAGACCAAACCCATGTTTCAACGCGTGTGATGGGCACATATGGATATGCTGCGCCTGAGTATGTGATGACTGGTGAGTTGTTATATGCAAGTTATGCTGGACTATTTTGTTATTTCGATTTCCTAAAGGTTTGTAAAGTTAGGCAACTCTGAAGTGAAAAGCAAAAGTTGCATATTATATTATCATGTCATTGTATTCTAAAGTAAAAAGTTGACTTGGCTCTGTTTGTAAATGTGGTCCCCCCCTTGCTCTGAAGGGTACTTATACTGTGGGTGGTACAGAAAAGACTAAAAATGCTAAAAGCTGCTTTTAAAAGTATAATTGATTGATAATGTGTTATGCCTCTATAATATTGGAAGTAGAAGAAGAGAAGGAAAGAGGGAAAGAGAGAGAACGAGAGAGACAAAGCAGTTGAGAGAAGGAGAGAAGAACAGCAAGGCAAGGAACTGAATAGTACTGTATTCATTCACAGAGGATGCACACACAATAGTACTGTATTCATTCACAGAGGATACACACACATTTGATGATTGTGTATTCGGAATACATTTATAGGCAGGGGAAGAATTAATAACGGCTAATGTTGTTAATTAACTATCGGCATTTCACCTACCCTTCCTACCGTTATGTCAGAATTACAAACATATAACAGTGTTTGGTAATATTTCAAAAAATTGTTGATTATTCTAAGAATGACAATAATGAGTATGTTATTTATTTATTTTGGTTTGCAATGCTATAAATTAATTTGAATAAATAATATGGGGGTGAAAATTAAAGACTCACGAAGCCTATAGCTATGAAATCAGAAATAGGAAATTGATAGAATAATTTATTTTCATTATAAGAGTCAATAAAATATGTGAGGTTGTGTATCTAGAATTTGTGGAAGGATAGAGCCAATTTTGTGTTTTTATGTGAAAACAATGAAAAACATGAGAATATAACTATTCCAGTTTAGTTAAAATAGTTGTATCAAGCCTTTAGTTAAAATAGGAAGATCCTTTTAGACTATTTCAACTTGTAATAGCTTGAATACCCTTGGTTGTTTCTCGAAACCAGATGTGGCTTTTGAAAATGCACCAGAAGAAGCACCACCAAAAATATTTAACCAAAGATAAATATGTGGGTTTTTGCGTAAAGAGCACCAGATATTTTCAACCTGCAAGGATTCAATCCGTGGATGGAATTCTGTGCTAATTATTTCTTTCATATTTTATAGCAAATTTTCTTGATATTGGATATTTTCTTTCCCTTCCTACACGATACTGTTTATAACACGTTATTGTATTGATGCAACACACTCAAACACTTATTCTAATGCAACCAGAGGACGTTTGGGGAGAAGAGACGTATAAACAGAGAGGAAGGAGGGAGAGGACGATCAGAAAGTTGAGGGGGAAGTGTGAGAGGGAGAGAGACACCAAGGAGGGAGACATATCACAGATTCTGAATAAGGCCCCACACAATATTCATTCAAGTCTCCTTGCATTGAATGGTGGCTATTTATAGAAGCCATTGCTAAGGTTTCCTTACGAAGAAAACTCAAAAGCAAAAATAAAATACTCCTCCGATCCTAAATGTAAGATTTATTTTGTAGTACAATTTACATTACAAAATAGGTCTTATATTTAGGATTGAAGGAGTACAAGGTTTTCTTCTCATGAAGGAAACATTCTACTTGCTGCCCATTTAATACATATAATGATTAAACAACCCACATGCTAGATAAAATAAGGCCAGAAAGTAATAAGATGTAAAAGCAAAATAGATTTCCTTGCATCTCCTTCTATAGGAGGTTTCTTCGAAATATATAGAATTCTCATTTTCTATCAGGTATGTTTCTGAATTTCCTTTTTATAGGGATAAGTTCATTAACAAATTATAAAACAAATAAAAAAAAATCTTGTGTTTCCAATAGCTACTTCAGCTGTTTTCTATTTCCCACTTTTCAGCCTAATCAAATTTTGGTTCTCATATACAGCTAGGGAATTGCAGAAAGTTTTATATCATGCTAAACTGACATTGTCAAGCTAATAGTCAAATGGTAAATTTTTATTGTAGATAAGCTGCTCGATTTTGTCTTTATACTGAGTTGTGAGTCAAATTGAACAGGGCATTTAACAGCTCGAAGTGACGTGTATGGTTTTGGAGTGGTGCTACTTGAGTTGCTTATTGGAAGGAAAGCATTAGACAAGAGCAGGCCCAGCAGACAACACAACTTGGTTGAGTGGGCACGTCCACTGTTGAATCATAATAAGAAGCTCCTTAAAATTTTAGACCCTAGAATGGATGGCCAATATTCATCTAAAAGTGCAATAAAGGTGGCCCATCTAGCAAACCAATGTCTTAGCCAAAACCCAAAAGGCAGGCCTCTGATGAGTCAGGTTGTTGAAATTCTTGAAAATTTTCAGTCAAAGGAGGAAAATGTAGAAGAGCAGATGCTTCGAATTGGCAGTAGCAGTATAACCCTTTATGAGGTTCCAAAGGACGCCAGAGAAACTCCAGCAACTGGGAAAAGCCAATGTGAAAACGATGAGGTTTATAGAAGCGAATGAAGAAACTGACCAAAAAAAAAAAAAAAAACGACTGAGTCTAATAATTATGAGATTGTCTGATTCGTGCTCCAAGATTCAGTCAGTTTCTGGGTGATCAAGCTGTACCAGTATGGATGGAAGTTGAAACCGCTGGAAAGTGCCAGTTGCTGTCTTGAATCAGAATTTATGAAGGCACTTAATGGCTTAAGCAATCTTTTTCTTTTCCAATTTTTGTGTCCTGGGGCATGCTAATACTTGGAATTTGTAACAGAACACTAGCCAAGCAATTTTTTAAGTGAAGATTTGTCGTTTCTATTTATCTGCACCACTTGCTGCGCCAACGGCCTTTGAGAAAATGGTATGGTTGTGACAAAATGGCTAAAGCAAATTTTTTAGGGCTCTGTTACCCTTTGTCAACCCTGCATCTGTTTGTATTGCTTTTGTATGTTACGTGTAAAATGTTTTCAAGAGCATCATATATTTGCCTCCAGTGTCTAGTGTGCTTTTCAGGCCGTATATTTTTCTCGGTTGTGCATATTTTTGTATGTGTAGTGTGATGTAAGTTACGGAAGTTATCAGAAAAAATACGATTTCTGCAGAAGTGCGAACGAGGCGCCTAATTAGTATTCCCTTTAGTTCTAAATGTAAGAATTTCTTGAAGGATTTGCTTTGGCATATGGGCTTGTTTAGATGAACATTTGTATTTGCCAACTAAGGATGCGTTTGGATTAGTTATGGTAAAAGTGATTTTTATTTTATATGATTTTGTAAATTGAAATTAGAATAAAATTAATTTATATAATATGATTTATGTTTAGATTGATTATTGTAAAAAAAAATTAGTTTGACAACGTGAAATTTGTTTAGATGATAAAATTTAAGAGTATGATTAGATGTTAAATGATTAAAAATAAATAAATAAATATATTGATATGGCTATCTAGATCAGGCTTGATCATTGCTAGGCTCAATTAGATATATATTATATTTAGATAATTTGATAACTTTAAAAATATTAAAATTGTAATTATAAAAAATGAAAAGAGTTCGTGTATTATTAGAAAAAATTGTAAATACTAATAAACACTTAATTACATATTTTTTTCCCTCTCAAGATGCCATTACAAGCATTAAGCTATTGGCTCCTATAGTAGTTTTATCATTTATTTTATTAAAGCGAGTGGGACTCACTTTGACTTTCTTTTTTTTTTTTCATTGTCATATTCTCTTCTCTCTCCACGATGGCAAGATAACTTTTTTCTCGAAGCACCTCAAGATGGCTTTCATGGTGATGTAGGTTTTGGTTCATAAGCCCTTCCAACAAAATGCTGATCCAAATATTATGGCTAAGCGTTTTCCTTCCTAAGTGTGGTTTTGCCTCTGCTCACTGCTATCATAAACACATCCGAAAATTGGGGTGAAAGTTAATTGGTAATGTAATTCATTTTTCAAAAATAGTAAAAAAAAGACTGCCAAAATAGAAAAGTTGCACGTAGGAACCTTTGTAAAAATTATTATCAAAACCTATATTAATATTGTCATGAGTCGTTATTTGCAATTTTTTCATTTCGGTAGTCTTTTTTTTGCCATTTTTCCTTTTTTTTTTGTTGCACTTTTATGAAAAATTAATTTGACAAGCTGAAATTTGGTTAAATGATATAATTGAAAAGTAGATTTTTGATAAAAGTGATTGAGAAAGATGTGTTTTTGTTATGTGTGTGGGTAAAACCATAAAAGGTATATAATTTGATAACTTAAAGGGATAGTAAAATTATAATTATAATTTTAAAATAAAAAAGAGTTAATATATTATCAGGAAAAATTTGTAACAACTAAACGCTTAATTAGATGGATTTTATTTATATAATTACAAAGCATGCAAATGACAAAATTTTAGGGAAAATTAGTGAGAAGGACCTAGAAAATATAGTATTTATTATAAAGATCATAAAAATTATATTTATTTAAAAGAATCAGATATTAATATATAGATTTAAAATCACGAAATTACCCCTAACCACACCTCCTAAATTTCCTTCCACATTCCTTATTTCTCTCCTACATTCTGATTATAAATTAAAACTACTGTGAATTTATAAACTTTATTAATTAAACAGATTTCTGTCAAATTTTACAACTTACTTAAATATCTATTATATTATTCAGTTACTATAAAATTAGAATTTTATTTTTAGAATCAGCACAAATTTCTATTGAAATCAAAAGTTAGCCAATTTTAGTAAAACTTGCCATTCTTTTATAACTTATTATATATGTTAGAAAAAGGGTTACATGTCTAAAAGTAGAATGAAAATTTACCTAATTTTAAATAAATCAAAGAGAGTTTTATTTTACAAGAAATTAAAGTTTTTTAAAATACATGTAATTTGATTAAAAAAAAATCTATATATCTTTCATGTGAAATTTTGATTACCTCCGTTAGAATTTATAAAATACTTGTGTGTAAGAAAAAAAATATTGTCAATAAAAATTTCACTATAATCGAACAAAATTTATGATAAATCGCAATACAAACAAGTACTAATGAGATTTTGGGGGGGGGGTAATGCTTTTTTAATGTTAATACTAATATAATTACTAATTATTAAGATATATATTAGGTAGAAAATTAACATCTTCTACATTAGTCTATTCTTTGGTCATAGATTAATTTTTTAGGGCATGCTCCCTTGTTGTTATTTTTGTAAGTGAAATATAATTTCTTTCATCTTCTTTAAATCTTTTGATATTTCCTCTTATATTCATCACATAAGTTTACAGAGATAATTCTGACAAGATATAAAAAATGTTTAGTTTTTTGCTTACTGAAAAGATTTTAGTTGATATTAGTGTTGATAATGTGAATTTAGGCAAAGAAACGTAATGATGAATAAAAAATCGATAAATACTAATGTTAATAATTAAATGAAAGATTGATGATATAAATAACCGATCTGGATAAGAAAAAGGTTGAATTACTAAAGGATATATAGGGACGTGGG